>NC_062965.1:25484806-25495345 GCF_023119035.1 Salvia hispanica
GAACTACACAAATCATCTTTGAACTTTGCGTTTAGTAAGCTAATAGTCCCTGAACTTTAAAAATATCGTGGATAATCCTTAGAATAAGGTGTAATCATATTCGTGGATTTTTTTTCACTATTCATCACAATTATGGAGGACATTTTGGACTTTTATAAAATGAGATATCTATGATATTTTCTCTATCTCTCTAATATTATTAGGTATAATATTTTCACATATTCAATCAATTTATGTCAAATTATCTTTCTCTTTTAACTATTAAAAAGTAAAAAAATGAAAGTAAAAAAATACTATGAAATTCTTAAATATATTAATTAAATTTGATTTAAATTACTAATTAATTTCAAAATAATTTATAGTTAAATTAATTTTGATTGTGATTCTATTATTTTTAATATTAGAAATTATAATTAAATTCAATTTTTTAAATTTTTTATTTTTTAATATTAAAAAAATAATTTAATCACATTTAAAATTTAATTTAGCTATAAGTTATTGTGATGGTCAATAATTAATATATTTGAGAATTTTATACTCCTTCCGTGCCATAAAAATAAGGACCTTTTTTTCATTTTGGGATGTTCCACAAAAATAATCCCTTCTATTTTTGGTGACTTCTTTCTTTCTAATATGGTGGACCACATTCTTCACTAACAATACTATAATTACTTAATCTTTCTATCTCTCTCTTACTTAATCAATTGTGCATTAATTCTCGTGTCATCTCAAATGTCCATATTTTTTTTAGAACGGAGGGAGTAGTATTTTTATTTTCATTTTTTACTTTCTAAAATTTTAAGAGAAATAGAGAAAAGGAAGGTTTGACATAAACTTATTAAAAAATTGAGGTGAAAAATATTATTTCAGAAGCCCAAACTTTAAGAAAAAATATTACATCCAATACTATAGAGAGATAGAGAAAATATCATACTCCCCCCGTCCCACAATATGCAAAAAAAAATTTTAAAAAGTTGGTTGGAAAAGTTAGTGGAATATGAGACCCAGTTTTTTTATATTGGTTGTATAATAAAATGTGAGTGAATTGAGTTAGTGGAAGGTGAGACCCACTAAACATTTATGGTAAAAATAAAGTGTGACAATTATTGTGGGATGGACCGAAATGGAAAAGAGTGATAATGTTGGGGTTGGTGCCCCTTGCACAGCGGAAAACATGCATAAACAAATAAATCAGATCTACAGATCTATTTGAACGATTATGGAATTAATTATCTACATGTTAAACAATCAAAATTGCATACAAGAACACAAATAATTCATGTAAAAGGAATTAAAACCTAAAACATGAATTTCCTATTGTTTAAAATTACCAATCTGATTCTCCAAAGAATCGACGATTGCTTGCGCCTTCTCCACGAGATGTTCTTCGTACTCAACCATGAATCTTCTAATCTGTATCCCGAACTCAAATAATGACCTTTGGGTGGGCAAAGCTTGTCAGAATCGAAAAGAGCTTGATTAGAAAGAAGACAGAATACCAGTTTTGATTTTTCCGTCCACTCCCAGAGAGGAGCACGAAAATTTTGATTAAAATTATCATTAATCTCCTTTCTAATCTCCTTTTATATAGAGTTATTATGGGCCAGATTAGGGATCCATGGAAGTCGGACTTGGGCCAAACCTGTTGGACTTTTACTAATTAAATTGAGCCCCAATTTAATACAAGTCCAACAGAATATTATTATCAGCCACTACAGTAAAATAATATTGACTGCCCGTCCAACCCCAAATTACGAGTAATTTGGGCTTTACCTCTTTAATTTATTATTTCATGTGTTTAAGATATAAATATTCATTAATTAATTTAAGTCTGCTATTTGACTCTAATTAGTTAATATCTTTTTCCAAGAGTTGTCTAGTTCAAAATTTTTATTTATTATTCTGTAATAAATTCAAACCGGTCGGGGTTTTGAATAATAAAACCTTTTTCGAACACATATTGAGGATATTATCAAACTGGACTCACCCAACACATGATTAATTGCAATAACAATACTAGCACCTCTAGACATTGATCACCACTACCCAAGATATCAGGATTCTTGGATTGCGAAAAATCCGCACCATTTGAAAAATAAAAGTAGTGCATAATCAATATCGTATGCTCAATGTTATAACAAGAATGATTAAGAAATAACAATCACCGAGACCTCGTCTTTCAGTATATAGCAAGAAAGATTTATCTCAATTGTTAGATCCTTCAGTGCTATACCACACAAGTGTCATTTATTTCCTAAGGTAAGGAAACATGCGGACTGACACTGCAACCTTTCACGATAGGTAGTCAAAGCCTATCTAAGTTGTGAAATTCTATTTCTCTTCTACAAAGGACCGACTGCGTCACCTTCTGTGAACATCGTTCACGACCATTCTACTATGCAGAAGAATCAGACTTTTTTGCTTCTTATACATTTAAATGTTTGAGAAACATCTTATTAATGCACAAGCAAACACCAATGCGATAATATTACTTCTTCTCGCCTTAGGTTAAAAGTGGATTGTAGAATTTATTGTATGCAAACAATTCTATCCGTGCAACATGCTCGAAATATGTTTTTCAGTATACCAATCCAAACAGACAATTATTGTGGGACGGAGGGTCTCATTTTTATGAAAGTCCAAAAATATTTTTCATGCCTTGGGGGGCTTTTTTGGTGTAAAATTATAGTAATAGTGAAAAAGTACAATGTGATTACACCTTAGTTCAGGGGCTACCCATGATTTTTTTATAGTACATGGACTATTGGCGTGCAAAACACAAAGTTCAGGAACCATTTGCGTAGTCCATTCTTCCTTCAATTGCAAAAGTACAAAAATGTCCCTTGGATTTAGAAAATTCCAAAAGGAAAAAATATCACAAATTAGTGAAAAAAGACTTCCAACGATGTTACATCGAAGGTTAGACACTTCTGATGGTACATTTAAAGAATATAGACCATTTTTGATATTGTTGCATGGTTTAATGACTAAATTTGTAATTCTCACTTTTTTTTTAATTATTGAGAGCCACCAATATTGATTGCTGTAGCCCAGTAGATGTAGCCGTGTGATATACATGTAAAATTTTAAATTGGGAGAATGTACAATTTTAGAACTCCCTTTCTCCTATCATAAGTGGATACTTTTCCTTTTAAGTAAAAAATCTTTTCTTCTATTTTATTTTTCATAAATTTTATTTATTTCACTCATCTATTTTTTCCTCTTTCATGCTTTACATATTAATTCTTTAAACATAAATCCCTTAATTTTTATATCAAAAAGAAGTGTCTCGCTTATAGCGGAAAAGATAAGTACTAAACTATAAAGTATAATAATGTTATAGAGAAATAGTTTATGACTAGGGGGGCAATATTGAATTCTAAGCCGTTGTTTTTTATGTTCACTAGTTAGGAGTTGGACTTGTTTTAATTTATGACGGGGGACCACCCATATAAATTTTCACTTTTATTTCTGTCTTTAGATCTGTCTTTTGCACATTTTTGTTTAATATGGCATGCATTCTACTCTTTCCGTCTTATATAATAGATTAATTGGTGTTGACCCGTATTCAACCCCGAATTTTGTAATAGAAAAGAAGAAAAAATAGTTGAAATAGTATAGTAATAGTAGGGCCCCTAGATAAAGTAAAGAGTAAACTATAAAATTGGTCTCTGGTCTCTGCAAAATGAGATTCACACTTTTTATGTCTCTGAACTTGAAAAATATGGTCATAAATCTCTGGATAATCATTAATCACAATTCAGTTCCCAAGATATATTATGCCATCATCCAAGTGTCTGACATCTATATTATGAGAAGGAGGAGTAACTCACTATGTTCCAAGATATTTGAGTCGTATACCTTTTGTGTGTCTCAAGGTAGTTGACTCATTTATTTGTGTAGCAAAAACTTTATCCACTCTCACACTTTACTTTCTTTTCTTTTCTCTTACGGAATACTCCCTCCGTCTCATAATAGATGTCACACTTTCCTTTTTAGTTTGTCCAATAAAAGATGTCACATTTCCATTTTTGGAAAAAGTTCTTATAAAAATTATATTTTCTCTCTCCATTTAACACACAAAACAAAACCTCCTAAAATCTTGTATCGTCCCACAAGTGTGACATCTTTTGTGGGACGGAGGGAGTACTTTATTTCTTCGCTTGCTTTACTCTCTCCATTTTAACTTGACACATCAACTTCTTAATCCTCACATAAAATAAATACTTAATCCTCACATAGAAATTCCATTGAATATTTGTTTAGGCCAAAAACGGGAAAATAGAATTCAATTTTAAATTTTTGTTTCAAATGGCTAAAGTTTAGAACTCCTCTTTTAAAAAAAAATTGCTAACATAAATTAGTCCGACCTACTACACTTGGCATCATCTTATCCATATATGAATATTGTATTGTTGGTTTGTATTTTTTTGTGTAATTTATTTGAATTTTTAGGTATTATTTGTTATATTTCTAGATGTTGGATTATTATATTTTTAGTATTGAACTATTTAAAATTATAAATAAAATCGGATTAAAACTGCACATCGGTTCCGGTTCGGAACTGGAATCGACCGGTGCTTAACTCGCCGGTTCTAAATTGGAACCGATCGATTCCGGTTCTAGGATTCATGAAAATTTAAAATCGATTAACCAGTCAACCGGTCCAATTAGAACCAGATCCGGCTGAATAAGCAGGCCTAGCTAGTTTAGTAAGACGTCATTACGCAAGCCGATTTCTGTAACCATTAGAATCAACAAAAAGATATTCCTCTCCATTTCGGGTGATATATTTTCATTTTTGAATATCTCATTAATTTAAATAAAACATTTATAATTACAATATCATTTTCTAATAATTTTCAATCTCTCATTTTATTTTATTTTTCTTTTAACTTATCAAACAATACTGCATAAAATCACATACCAAATAAAAAATGATCTACATGTGAAATGAGTTGGGTTATTACTTTTGTTACATATTTTAAAATTTTCAAAAATAGTTACATTTAAAGGATTAAATTATTTATAAATTTTATATTTTTACTTATAAATTCATATATATTCATTGGAAAATAATAGGTCTTTAAAGATATACTGTGTCAAATAATTTAATTTTAGTAAACATGTTTTCTTATAATATAATCTTTTGTTATTATCAAGTCTTGTGATTTTCGGGGATTGGCCTTTTCTTTTATTTTAGTAAATACTTCGTATAATCTTTCTTTAATATTTTGCATGTGTTACTAAAAAACACAACAACTTTGTATCATATAATTAGTACATTTACTTAGAAACTAGAAGTATTGTCGAATTCAAACATTTTCACTGAAATATTGAAATTATGATGGAACTCAAATTCTGAAAAAAAAAAAAATTGGTAATAATTAATTTTAGTTATAAAAAATCAGTACTATTTGTGACTTGTTGTTTGGAGGAGAAGAGTACTCCATATTGTAGTTTTGTTTTTTAGGGGCCAAAGTTGTTGGTAGAAGAAATGTAGCATAATGTGTTTGATTGGTTTGTACTTAGATCGACACTTGGGCAGTTCGGAAGTAGATGAGTGGAAGTCCATTCTCTTCGCAAAAGTCGGCGGCGAAATTCAGGACACCGTCGGCGACGAAGCAGGTAACCCGCCTACTGGTGGCGGAAGCCAAGAAGTTTTCAATATATTAATGTCAACCAATGTGGTCTATTGTAAACTGAATAAATCACATTCTCAAATATGATTATTTTAATATTTCAAGTATAGTGATGGTTTCCTTTTGCTAGATAGGAATTTGAATATTTTCTATATTTTTGCTAGTTATTGAATTAGGTTTATCAATTTTTCTAGTGTTATTTTTATCTATTTTTTTGGAGAGAATAACGGATCTTGATAATGAAATTTTTATCTAAAAGATTTGCTGGTTCTTGACTTATTCTCAAATTCATTGAGTGGGGTTTTTCCTCAGACACCTATATGTCGAATATGAGATTCTTCGTAGCATTCGACATAGGTGACTGAACAGTGTCATAAGTTGTTGTTCAAATGAAGAGTTCAAGGCATTAGTACTTGAATATATGCCCAATGGAAATCTTGAGAAATGGTTATATTCCCACAACTATTTCTTGAATTTCATGGAAAGATTGAATATAATGATAGATGTTGCATCGGCTTTGGATTATCTTCATGGTGGAAATTCGACCCCTATTGTCCATAGTGACTTGAATCCAAGTAATGTCTTGTTAGATGAAGATATGGTTGTCCGTGTAAGCAATTTAGGGATAGCAAAGTTGCTATGCGATGGAGATAGCATGGTGTTAACCATCACCTTGGGAACATTTGGTTACATTGCTCCAGGTTAATAATTGTTATTCCACATTTATGAATGTACTTTTTAATAAGGGAAGTTTTTTAATTGCATGTGTTTCATACTTTTTTTGTGAGTGTAGAGTATGGTTCAGAAGGACTAGTTTCCACAAGTTGTGACGTTTATAGCTACGGTGTGATGTTGATGGAAGTCTTTACGAGAAAAAAGCCAAGTGACAACATGTTTGTTGGAGATCTAAGCTTGAAGAGTTGGATTGAAAGGTCAGTTCCACAGCTCACATATAGAGTCATTGATGCCAACTTGCTTATGAATGTTGATGAACAACATGGCGACAAAATTGTGGAATTCACATCATTCATATTGGGGTTGGCCCTAAATTGTTGTGCAGTTTCCCCTAATCAAAGGATCAATATGAAACAAGCTCTGGCTGAGCTGCAGAAAATCCGAAGTACGTTTATGGGATGAAGCTTAAATCATGGTGTAGTAGGCCTTAAAAAGTAGTTTTCCTTTAAATGCCTTGACTGAAGATAATATTATGTACTACAATCTTATTACTTAATTAGCTTTAGGTAAAGAGTAAAATATATTTTGTCAAATGCCCGAGAGTCAAATGTCATTAGGCCACCCACATCAGACATTATTTTCTTATGCAATAGTTTCACATATTTATGCAATACATTCAGGCTCTTACATCATTAATCACATGCAAGAAATAACAAAGCCACATCAAACCACAACTGGCATTAGGCAATCCATAATCAAATCACCAACGACCTAATATACTGAATGAGACCATCCAGATTATTATGTGACGAACCCCCTTTACTAACAGTCTTTTTCACTAGTTTAGCCAAATTTGCTGACCTTTCCATAAACTCGTCTTTTCTCACTTCCATCAAATCCCTAATTACCTTCACAATAATTTTTCTGTCACAAGTGTCTTTGATATCCAATCCGATCTTCCAAACCTCACTCACAAACCTACTATTCGTCATTTGGTCCGCAAAATAAGGCCAGCACACCATTGGCACGCCAGCACCAATGCTCTCAAGAGTCGAATTCCATCCACTGTGCGTCATAAACCCTCCAACTGCAGGGTGGTTGAGCACCTTCTCCTGTGGGGCCCACTCCACCAACAAACCCTTCCTTTTAATACGTTCCATTAATTCTGCCGGAACTGGATCCTCTCCGTCGCTTCCGGTGATGGAATCCGGCCTCATGACCCACAAAAACCTCTGTGAACTGTCGAGTAAGCCGTGCAAGAGCTCTAACACTTGCTCTCTCGTCACAAGTGCTATGCTCCCAAAGCTCACATAGATGACGGATTTAGGCGACTGCGCGTCTAGCCATTCGATGCAGCTCCGGTCTTCCTCCCATAGGCTGGCCGTGATTATCGAGGACTCCACCTTCTTCTCCGTCAGTCTGTATTTCACTTGCTCGTGGATTGGACCAATGGAGAAAACTCTTGGCACATGTTTATGTATCTCAGCAACTATCTTCCCCTCTAAATCTTCACAAGTGTTAAATATTACGGCTTGCGCCCTCTCAATCAGCCTCGTTGCAGCTACAACTTCCTTGAGAGTGGGGTCGTTTACGTCGTCGACACGGTAGAAACCCGGCAAGTCACGCCTCCGTAGAAAATCTTCCATTCCCGGTATGCTTTCTATTAATCCATCCATCGATTTTCCTACAAGTAAATTTTAGGGAAGTGAGTACGGGTTTTAATAAATTGATTTAAGAAATTGTTTGATTTTGTTAGTAAATATGAGTGAAAAAAATGTGGAATGTGAATCCCATTTATATATAATATTAATTTTATACAGACCTCGGAAAGGAATTTCTTGAGCTTGAAGAAGCTGAGGAAAACGGAAAATAGCCCACAAGTAGGAGGTGGAGGCAGTTCCAAAGAAGATGAGAGGAATTCCATTCTCTTGGCAAAAGTCGGGGGCGGAACTGAGCAGACCGTCGGCAACGAAGCAGGTAACTGGTCGACGGGCGGCGGAAGCCAAGAAGTTTTCTTGGATCATCATTTTCTTGAAGAGTGGGACTGTGACGTTTGCGACGGAAGACACAAGCTCCATGGCTCTGTGACCGCTGCGGGGGTGGTCGTCAGGGAGGCCGTCCGGGAAAGTCCGGAACTGGAATCCCGGGTAGCGGGAGAAGGCGGCAGATGCCGTGTTGTGCTGGAGCAGGCGGCGGTGGTTGAAGTCGGAGATGATGAAGGTGACGTGGAATTCAGCTAGGCAGAGGAGATGGGCTAGCTTCAACATGGGGTTGAGGTGGCCCTGCACCGGCATCGGGAAAATCAGTACATGCGGCGGTGCCCGGAGCTTTTCTTGGTCGGAAGCGGAACTCATCTTGTTTCTGTAGTTCATGTGCTGGGAGTTTGGATAAATGTTCTGAAACTTTATAGTAATACTAATATGCTTAAATGAGTTAGAGAGAAGTTTCTAGTACTCATTACATTAAATGCGGTCCTCATTATTTCAAAATATCATCAAACGAGTCTTACCTTGATGTGTAAATAATTTTTAAAATGAAGACCGATTTTGATATTATTGCATAGGTTAGAGTTTAAATTTATTAAATTTATTCCTCAGGAGTTCTTTTGTCATTTTATTACGTTTCAAAATGGCGTAGTCATTTTTTTTTCTAGCAAAATTTAACATATTTATTTTCTGTTACTTTACTTTTTGTTAATTTATTTACTTTTCTTAATTTATTTTCTCTTCATCTCGTATACCAAAAAGAAATGTCTCTAGTACTATGGTACGGAGTGAGTAGTTTTTTCAAAAGTGAACTGCGCAAATCGTCCTTAAACTTTGCGTTTTGCGTGTCAATAGTCCGTGGACTTTAAAAATATCGCGGATAAATTTCTAATAAGATGGAACTCATTCTCTAGTAATAATACTTTAAAAACTTTTTCTTTCGATCTCTCTCTTACCTTATCAATTATGCACTAAAACCTGTGCCGAACCAAATATTCATACTCTTTAGGGACGGATGAAGTATATCCAATACTAAAGAGAAGAGAAAATAGCATATTCAATATCTAAAGTCCCATTTTTTTTTAAGTCCAAAAATGTCTCCCTACCTTAGGAAGCTTTTTTGATGTAAAATTGTGATAAATAGTACTCCCTCCGTTTCACTATAGTTGAGGCGAAACTTTTCGGCACAGAGTTTTAGAAAGTAATGTTGAGTGTGTTAAATAAATAGATAAAAAAGGAAGAGAGATGAAAAGGTAGATAGAATAGAGTATAAAGTGAATAAAGTAGAGAGAATAAAATAAGAGAGAGCAAAGTAAGAAAGAGGAAAAAGTTGCCATATAAGGAAATGACTCAACTATGAAGAAACTTTCTGAAATGGTAAAATGACTCAACTATAATGAAACAGAGGGAGTAAAAAAATATCAAGAATGTGATTACATCTTTTGTCCAGGAACTACCCATGATTTTTTTTAAATCCAAAGACTATTAGTGTACAAAAGTCAAAGTTCAGGAACTAATTGTGTAGTACCAAAAGGAAAAGTTCACTCTTCTTTTAATTGCAAAATATAAAAATGCGCGGCAGATGTAATATCAAAAGGAAAAAATTTCACAAATTAGTGAAGAAAGACTTCAAACGATATTACGTTGAAGGTTAGACACTTCAGGTGATACTTTTATAGAATACAAACCACTTTTTACAGTACTCCCTCCGTCTCAATATATTAGATCCCTTTTTTTAGCACATGAATTTAGAAGGTGTTGTTTAGTGGTGTAAATGGAGTTGATAGTAGAGTAAATTTTTAGCATAAATAGAAATGACTCAAATATGTTGGGACACCCCAAAGTGATATACGAGTCTATATCTTAGGACGGATGGAGTATTGCATTGTTCAGGAACTAAATTTGTAATTCTCACTTTTTTTTTATATTATTGAGAGCTACCAACATTGATAGCTATACCCTAGTTGATGTAGTAGCCATGTGATATTCATGTGAAATTTTAAATTGCGAGAATCTACAATTTTCGTACCACCTCTGCTCCACCATTAGTAAGTGAGCACTTTTCCTTTTAATTTTTTTTAATTTTCCACTTATTTTTTCATTTTCAACTATTTTCCACTTTTTTTTTATTTTCCACCTATTTTTATCATTTTCACTAGTCTACTTTGCACTTTATCTGTTTAAATATGAATTTCTTAACTTTTGTGCTAAAAAAAATAGCTTATGGCTGAACTGAG
>NC_062965.1:25495355-25527047 GCF_023119035.1 Salvia hispanica
GATGATAGTTGAGGTAAATGTGGTGATTTGTTGTGGAAGATTTAAGTACACGATTTTTTTCCCTAGATTATATAACTCTGCCTCCCTCATGACATTTTTCACCAAACATAAGATATTTTCATAGTGGACTTCACAGATTGGAAGTTGCATTATAGCAAACTTCAGAAAGAAGTGATTAAACACTTTAAAAAAGGAAAACTATAATGTAGACGGCGCGTAAAAATACAAAACGTTAATTTTCTTCTCACTTGAAAAGGAAAACCATGATGTGTTAATCAAGGACTTGAAACTGAAAACATGTGATTATCAGGAACCTAAATTTTTTTTAGTACCCATCAAGGACCTGATACTTTTATAGAATACAAACCACTTTTTACAGTACTCCCTCCGTCTCAATATATTAGATCCCTTTTTTTAGCACATGAATTTAGAAGGTGTTGTTTAGTGGTGTAAATGGAGTTGATAGTAGAGTAAATTTTTAGCATAAATAGAAATGACTCAAATATGTTGGGACACCCCAAAGTGATATACGAGTCTATATCTTAGGACGGATGGAGTATTGCATTGTTCAGGAACTAAATTTGTAATTCTCACTTTTTTTTTATATTATTGAGAGCTACCAACATTGATAGCTATACCCTAGTTGATGTAGTAGCCATGTGATATTCATGTGAAATTTTAAATTGCGAGAATCTACAATTTTCGTACCACCTCTGCTCCACCATTAGTAAGTGAGCACTTTTCCTTTTAATTTTTTTTAATTTTCCACTTATTTTTTCATTTTCAACTATTTTCCACTTTTTTTTTATTTTCCACCTATTTTTATCATTTTCACTAGTCTACTTTGCACTTTATCTGTTTAAATATGAATTTCTTAACTTTTGTGCTAAAAAAAATAGCTTATGGCTGAACTGAGATAGTACTAGACTAAAATGTATAATAATGTTATAGAGAAATAGTTTATGACAAGGGGCCCAATATTGATTGCTAGGCTCTCGTTATGTTCACTAGTTAAGAGTTGGACTTATTTTAATTTATGATAGAGAGCCACCAATATAAATGTTCACTTTTAGTTCTCTTTAGATCTATTTTTGCACATTTTTGTTTAATATCGTATGTATTATACTTTTCTCGTCCTAGCTATAAAAATAAATTAATTAAGACTTATTTTAATTTATGATGGAGAGCCACCAATATAAATGTTCACTTTTAGTTCTCTTTAGATCTATCTTTTGCACATTTTTGTTTAATATCGCATGTGTTATACTTTACTTGTCCTATAAAAATAAATTAATTAAGAATAATATAGAAATATAATGCTTAACTAGTAAACTAATAGAGAATAAAAAAAATAGTTGAAATAGTATAATAACACTGGCCCGTAGATAAAGTAAAGAGTAAACTATTAAATTGGTCCCAGAAAATCAAATCTCATATTATATATTAATTTTTAATTTATAATTTATATATATAGATAATAATTAAGAAATACACATTACATTTTTTATTAATTAGAACTATATATAAATATTTGCATATTTTTTTATGAACACACGATAAATTTAATACTGCAAATAATAATAAATTATTATTATTATTATTATTGTCACTTTTGCTAATATATTTAATGCATGTACACACCTGATGCAATCTTTTTTAATTTTTTTATTATTATTTGGGCATATATACATAAAAGGGCGTGTTATATTGCTAACTTACCTTTAAAATGCTAACTGCAACTAAATGATAGAGATTAGATCTTTAAATCAATAGTCACGATCCTTCAATTCCGAGTATCAATATAGTGAAAAAAAATATCAATTATGGTATTTATGTCAATTAACAATAAATTAGTGATAACTAACTTTTAAAAAATATCTCACAATATTAAATACATATAACTATCTCAATTTAAATTAAATCATCCATCCCATAGAAATAGGTCATATTTCCTTTTTCGTCCGTCCCATATAAATAGTCAATATCCATTTATGACTATCTTTTTCTCCTTCTCTTTTACTTTATCATTTATGCCCACCATCCACTAGTCAATTTCAACTATTTTTTCTAATTTTCTCTTACTTTACTAAATTACGCATTAAAATATGTGACAAACCCTAAAGGGCCTATTTCTATGGGACGGAGGGAGTATCAAATTAAAGATAATTTTATAAGGATTCTAACGAGATCTCACTTGCATATGTTTCAATGTCAAAATTTGAAAAAAACTCTTGAATTTTCGTATTTTTCATGAAGCAGTTAATATCAATATAACTATCATAATATGTCAACATAATACATATAAAATGTCAATTCAAAATTGTGTTGACATATTCAAGGCATCATATTGATATGTTTAATACTCCATCCTTCCCATAAAAATATGTGCACTTTCCATTTTTGTCCGTCCCACAAAAATATGTGCATTCCATTTTTGAAAAGTTATATCAATTTAATAATGTAGGTTTCACTATCCACTAACACTACTTTAACTATCATTATCCCCATCTCTCTTACTTTATCAATTTTTTCTTAATTCCCATGACATACCCATTGCCCATATTTTTATGGAATGGTGGGAGTACACAATATTGACATTTTGATCCAAAATCCTAAATATGATAACTATTCTTATTTTTTTTAATTTAAATAATAATAAAACGAATTTATACATGGCAAATTATAGACCACTAGATCTCTAAAGATCATATGATCTCTAATTAGTTGTAATTAACAATTAATGGAGAGTTAGAATTGATCACATTCCTATACATAAAATAGTAGTACTTCCTAAGGTGACACACTTTCCTTTTAAGTTTGTTCCAACTAATATGACACATTTTATTTTTGATAACTTTTGCTCTCCAACTAATACATCTAACCACTTTTTTCTCTCTCCAATTAAATATTTAATTCTCTTTTTCTCTTCATTTAATACTTATACTCATTTTTGTCTCTTCAATTACCCACATTAACCAACATCTCCTAAAATCTTGGGCCAACTAAGAAATATATCATTTTAGCTGGGACGGAGGGAGTATAATAGTATTATACATATTGTTTTTTTTAATACTAAATTAATTTTTAGTCTATGAAAATAAGTTTATAAATAATTTTTAATATTTTAGTATGTCTATACAACTTCATAGAAATTGAGTCTTCTATGTTATGGTATAAAATTATGTGCATAATATTGTATAAATATACGCAGTACTATATTTTAAAAAATATAATGCATATTTTTCACTTATTATATTTATTTGCACATTGCATTTTTATAAATAAAAAAATCATTTAGTTTTAGTGAACATTTTTTCTTATAGTATAATCTTTTATTATTATTATAATTATTATCAAGTCTTATGATTTTCGGAGATTGGCCTTATCTTTTATTTTAGTAAATACTTCATATAATCTTTCTTTATTATTTGAGTGTTAGTTAATTTTTTATTATTTTGCATGTGTTGTTCAAAAAACACAACAACATTGTTATCATAAACTGAAAGCATTTTCGAATTCATTTTCACTAAAATATTGAAATTATGATTAACCTCACATTTAGAAATAAAAACTTTGGTTTAGTTATAAAAAATCAGTACTAATAAAATGATTTTTTGTGACTTGTTCTTTGGAGGAGGAGGGTATTCCATATTGTAGTTTTGTCTTCTAGGGCCAAAATTGTTGGTAGAAGAAATGTAGTAGCATAATGTGTTTGATTGATTTGAACTTAGTTCGACACTTGGGCACATGCCTAATCGGTTGTGTTTATTGAAATAACCCAAAATAAGAAGCTCTATCCCTGAGAACCCTCCCATCCTATCGGCCACTAATCTAAACAACAAACATAAATGGGAGATTGAAATCAATATTTGGTACCACTGTATTTATTGTCATCTAATATAGTTTCACATTATTCAAAACCAATTAATACAGTTGGCAATCCATAATTAAATCACCAACGACTTAATATACTGAGTTAGGTCATCTAGATTATTATACGACGAACCCCCTTTACTAACAGTCTTTTTCACTAGTTTAGCCAAATTCACTGACGTTTCCATAAACTTGTCTTTTCTCACTTCCATCAAATCCCTAATTGCCTTCTCAATAATCTTTCTATCACAAGTGTCTTTAATATCCAATCCAATCTTCCAAACCTCACTCACAAACCTACTATTCGTCGTTTGATCCCCAAAATAAGGCCAACATACCATTGGCACGCCAGCCGCAATGCTCTCCAGAGTCGAATTCCATCCACTGTGCGTCATAAACCCTCCAATCGCAGGGTGGTTGAGCACCTTCTCCTGTGGGGCCCACTCCACCAACAAACCCTTCCCTTTAACAAGTTCCTTTAATTCCACCGGAACTGGATCCTCTCCATCGTTCCCGGTGATGGAATCCGGACTCATGACCCACAAAAACCTCTGCGAACTATCGAGCAAGCCATGCAAGAGCTCTAACACTTGCTCTCTCGTCACAAGTGCTAAGCTCCCAAAGCTCACATAGATGACGGATTTAGGCCGCTGCGCGTCCAGCCAATCGATGCAGCTCCAGTCTTCCGTCCATAGGCTGGCCGTGATTATCGAGGACTCCGTCTTCTTCTCCATGAGTCTGTATTTCACTTGCTCGTGGATTGGGCCGATGGAGAAAACTCTTGGCACTTGTTTACGTACCTCTGCAACTATATGCCCCTCTAAATCTTCACAAATGTTGAATACGGCGACTTGGCGCCCTCTTAATCAGCATCGTTACAGCTATAACTTCCTTGAGAGTGGGTTCGTTTATGTCATCGACGCGGTAGAAACTCGGCAAGTCACGCTTCCGTAGGAAACCTTCCATTGCTGGTATGCTTTCAATTAATTTATCCATCAATTTTCCTATGAAATCCTTAACAAACTAAAGAGTCAGACTTATGAAAATAGAATATGGAGTATGTAATAGGGCAAATAGTATGAAAAATAATGAAGTATACATCGTAATGGTATATAAAATTTTAGTCTATTACGCAATCAAAAAAATCAGATGGAAACAACATTAGGCAAATCATATATGCATCGCATTGTCACGGAGTTATACGATGTTATATAGTACTTCATGAAGAGAATTAGGACATGCATGTTATATATAGGTTAAATTTTTTGTCCTGATTGTGGACACTAATCATAGTTTTTCGTTATTTGATATATAATTAAAATGCAAAGCTAGTAGTAAAATATAAGAAAGATAAAAAAATATTTTTAGTTAAAATATTATAGATTGAATAGAAGACTATCTTTGTTACTCTATCCGTTCCAAAGATACCTGAACTATTTCGTTTTTAGTCTGTTTTTAAAAAAATGAAGTTTTTAATTTTAGAAATCCAAATTACGTGCACAATCGTAAATTAATTTTGACGGCCAACCCGAAATGTGTATATTATCTGACCTCCGAAAGGAATTTCCTTAGCTTCAAGGAGCTGAGGGAAACGGAAAAGAGACCAAAAGAAGGAGGTGGTGGCAGTTCAGAAGTAGATGAGCGGAAGTCCATTCTCTTCGCAAAAGTCGGCGGCGAAATTCAGCACACCGTCGGCGACCAAGCAGGAAACCGGGCGACGGGTGGCGGAAGCCAAGAAGTTTTCTTGGATCATCATTTCCTTGAAGAGAGGGACTGTGACGTTATTGACGGAAGACTTGAACTCCTTGGCTTTGCTGCCGCTGCAGGGGTGGTCTTCGGGGAGGCCATCGGGGAAGGCCCGGAACTGGAATCCCGGGAAGCGGGCAAAGGTGGCAGCGACGGTGGTGTGCTGGAGGAGGCGGCGGTGGCTAAAGTCGGAGATGATGAAGGTGACGTCGAATTCGGCTAGGCAGAAGAGATGGGAGAGGTTTAGCATCGAGTTGAGGTGTCCCTGAAACGGCATTGGGAAAATCAGAACATGCGGCGGTGGCCGGAGATTTTGTTGGTCGGAAGCGGAACTCATCTTCTTGCTGATAAATTTCCTGATACTACTATTAGGTAATTATATAAGAAGGGAACTTGTTTTAATTTATGATTTAGAGCCACCAATATTGATCGCTAGATTCCTAACTTTAGGACACGTGTTAGATAAAAATTAGGTCGATTTCATGTCATAACTTTATTTGCGAGTGTAATAGACTAATAGTAGTAGTAGACTAAAATTAACATTAGAGTATGAGATAGGAACTTGTTATAATTTATGATTGAGGGCCACTAATATTAAAACCTGCAGTTTTCCCTCTCCTCTAGATCTATGTCTTTTACTCATTTTTGTTTCTATTTCGCATGTGTAATTCATAAACACAGTAACAGTAGTATCATAAGTGCATGTTTAATAGGCTTGGAATGGTGGATAAATGATTTTGTAGTATGTATAATGGGTTCTAACATTATTCACTAAATATTAAAAATATGATTGTAATTCAAACGTAGAAATAAAAATGGTAACAGGACTTGGTTATATAAAATCAATGCTAATAAAGTTATTTATGATTTTTGTGACTTCTGTGTTTTAGTGGAGTGCTATCAAATCGCGAGGAGTGAATAGTTATCGGGTCAACACGTTATTGACCCAACCCAATAAGGTCAATCCCAACTCATCCTGAAATCATCAGATTCTTATCGAGTCCCAATCCAACAGATTCGTGTCGGATTCGTGCAGATCATCGTGTCATCCAGAAAAATGTCAGCCTTCTGTTAGTGATAGTTAGTTACTGTACAATATTATAATTTGACACAACACGATAACAATCAAAATATGATATTATATGACCCTAACCCGACCCAACTCAACCCGAAATCTTCAGGTTCTTATTAGGTCGACTTTATAAGAACCCAAATCATAAATGTACGTGTTCATGTCAGGTTAACTTCGTGCGGATTCTTATCGGATCATCGTATCGGATTGTCAGCTTTAGTTTGGACTTTGGAGGAGAAGAGGGTTCCAAATTATAGGTGGGTTTTTTTAGGGACAAAAGTTTTTGGAAGACATTTAGCAAAAATATTCAATGTGTTGGGTACTTGGGTTGGTTTGGACTTGGTTGGACACTTAATTGGGCTCTTGGTAAAGTGTTGTTATGGAATGGGCCGCTTGTGGAAAACTCAAAATAAAACAAATCTTCTTCATCGTGGCAACGCTGAAAGGGAATGAAGAGTAAACATTCGGTTTTCAATTTGGTGTTTTTTCAAAATTAAACTGAACTGAAAAATCAAACATTCCTATAAAATTTAACCGAACTAAACTGAAATCCGAATAAAATCAGCATGAAAAAACAAAAACCGAATAACAAACACTGAACCAAACAAAAATTGTTTAACAATATCCAAAAATTCAAATATCATATATATAGTGTGTGCTACATTTATTTGAACAGTGAAAAATGACACATTTAAATTGTTTTTCACTTTGTTAACTTGAACTTTTAGCTTTTCATATAATATGAAAAAATCTTGTTTTAGTTTTGCTTTTTTTTTTCATCTAGTCGAACCAAATTATACCAAAAATCAAGATTCTCTAAAAATAATTGAACTAAACCTAAATTAAACCTAAACCACTAATCTCAATGACGAATATACATTAGCTGTCGGCCTGCCACTCAATGCATCATGTGTTTTGAACTTTGGATAATCTCTCTTTCAGTGAGTTCCACATATCATAACACAATAAGAGTTGAAATTAATATGTGGTACAATAATGTTGAGTCATCCGCTAGGTACTATTCATAATTTTTCATACTTATATATAGTCCAATTGCACCCTGACTATTACTCAATACCAATTAATACAATTGGCAATACATAACTATATCACCAACGACTTGATATACTGAATTAGGCCATCTGGATTATTATACGACGAACCCCCTTCACTAACAGTCATTTTCACAAGTTTGGCCAAATTTTCAGCCCTTTTAATAAACTCATCTTTTCTCACTTCCATCAAATCCCGGCGGTTTTGGAACCGTAACTGTAACTGCGAAACACCCTCGCGGTTCGGTTCCGGTTCGACAATTTCCAAAACCGGAACCGGCGGTTCCGAACCGTAACCGTCGGTTCCTGGACCGTGGGCACCTCTACTTTTAGGTTGGGTAGAATTATAAAGACTTTAGTCGAATTTTAGTTAAAAAAATGCATCGTTGACTTGATCATCTTTTCAGGTTTCTCCATGAACAAAAAAACACAGTAATACTCAAAGTAGATTCTTTGGCATTAAATGATTATAAATAGCTTCAACTTGATTGATATAATTAATAAGAGGAGTAAAGATGGTACGTATCAAGCATTAACTTTGAAGCCTTACTGCAAAAAGTCAAAACTCGAACCTCTCTTCTTGCCAAAAGGATCGGCAAGTTGCATCTCATTTGACTCATATGTTTAATAAAACGGATCAGACTTGCGAGCAAAACGACAAAATATGAGTTCATGATTCTATTGATCGGACAAAAAACATTAGATAAAAAGTTAGTTATAATAGACATTAAAATTTAGTGAATGATAGACAAAACAACATTTTAGAACAAGCTTACAAATCTACAAATAGACTCAAATCAAATGAAATAATTGTTTTATAAAATTACAACAAGAAAATATCTTTTTTAATAACAATTATTATAATAACAAAAATTACAATTATTATTATTGTTGTTGTTGTTGTTCTAATCATAAAGCTTGATTTATTCATTTTTATATAATTTAAAATAAGTGGCTAAGAAAAAAAATGAATTTTAAATTTTTTATAAAATTAAAAAACGTAATAGTAGAAAATTTTAATTTATTAAAAAATTAAACTTAATATATGAAACATAATTAAATGCTTGCCTGAACTAAACGAAACTATAAGTAATCATGTTAATAATAAATTTTACTATTAAAATCAAGCTAAATGTATATATTAACAATAATACTATACACTAAACGAGAGATGTATTTGCTCACGTAAAATATGGGCTATAAATTTTTACATGCATCTCGACTAGTCAATTGTACATCTCATTGTAGTAGAATATTCTATTTAAATATCAAACCAGTTTTTAAATGTAATTATTATATATCATACTCTCAATGTCCCATTAGAAATGAAACGTTTTCCTTTTTGATCTATCCCATTAAAAATGAAACGTTTCTAAAAATAAAAACAATACTCTGTCTACTTTTTCTTCTCTCTTACTTTACTCTCTCCTCATCAACTCACAAAACAACACTACATAAAATCATGTGCCGAAAAGCAAATGTTGCATATTTAATGGGACGAAGGGAGTATATATTTATTTTTAATACATATCAATTATAATAAATATAATTCAATTCAAGTATGTACTAGTATAATTTATTAATTTTGTATTAGTATATCATATGCAAATCAAGGGTGTTCGGTTAGCAAGACTAAATCTCATGATTAAATCTGTATCATGTTTGGTTTATAAGATTGATCCTCACAACTTAATCCTAGATGGATAGTCTCATGATAATTAGTCATAGCATCCTCCTCCAATTAAAATAATCTCATAACTTAATCTTAGATGGATAGTCTCATGATATTAGTCATGGTAATCGAACGCCAAATAGTATTAATTTTAACCTCAGATCCATTTAAGGAGGTCCACTTATGTAACATCGAGTCCAATTAAATGGAAGAAAAGCCCAAACTTACAAACACATCTATAACTGTAAGCCCAATAGAACTATGATGCTTTTACCAGTATCCTCATGAGTCATCCCATGAGTTTTTCAGCAATTTAATCATCGATATCCAACTCTGATTTCCAACAAATAAGATAAATTTTAAAGCAGATTTAAAATTCAGAATCTTTTTTATTTCTGAACTTGAAAATTTTTATTTGTTTGTTTAATAAATTATATTAATAAAAAATAATTCGCATATGTGTGTTAGTGTGTATCGTATTATAAAATAAATTAGAGTGTTAATTAATTTTCATGTCTATGTAATTGAGTAT
This sequence comes from Salvia hispanica, assembly GCF_023119035.1. NCBI lineage: Eukaryota > Viridiplantae > Streptophyta > Magnoliopsida > Lamiales > Lamiaceae > Salvia > Salvia hispanica. The sequence continues at coordinate 25,505,303 of NC_062965.1, forward strand.
TTTACCAAAATTATTACTAGTGTTAATTAGTTATCAAACAAGGACAAAAAAATCGATGATAGTTGCACAGTTATGGCCGTTCATCATGTCAATCTATTGATTTCTGAGTCAGTCTTACTTAAATGCATCTCATTGTATTGGAATTTTATTACACTATAAATTTTTAATCCTAAACCCATAATTAATTAGTGGGTTATTCAAGTTATCCCCCGTATTTGAAATGTACTTACATCCCTATTTCCAACCGAGAAAAGTTGGGAAAATCGCAAATTTAATTTTGGCGGTGGAATTAGTTGATGTATTCCATTCTTATAATTTATAGTAAGATAATTGAACATAGTATCAATCAAAATATTATTTTCCAAACTTAATTTTGTGAAGCTAGGTTGCAATTATAGTACTAGTAGAATTTGCAAACATACATATATAGAATAATTTACAAACATACGTAAGCAGTGAGCAACATGTATAGTAGTTATTCAATGTATCAAAACTAGCTAATGCAACTTTTCTTGCCCTCTTTTTCAATAATCCAAGTCACAAAGTTTGAATAGAAAAGGACAACATTCAAATTAAAATTTGATACTATAGTAAAAGTGTAAAACAATAAAACAAAAAAACAAAACACTGTTGTCACTGAAAAGATTCTTGTACTTTTTTATTTTTTCTACTTCAAAATAGCACAAAAAAAAAAAAAAAAAAATTACTATAGTGATATCATCTAAAGTTCAACGGCATGTAATATACTCCCTCCGTTTCCATAAAACTAGGCCATGTAATATACTTTCAAAATATTTCAATTAAAAATAAGGCATTTATGCATAGCTACCACATCGGGCCAAAAGGTCTTTTTACAATTTTTCCAAATAGGGTTTAGGCTTTCATTTTAATCTACTTTACTTTACCATCTCATTCTTCTATAGTGGAGTAGATTACTAGGTGCCACAGTTACAAGGAATTCACTGTTACTAACTTAAAACTATCACTAAAATAATAAAAATAATACTAGTAATAACAAAATCTCATTTGTCATTATCTTTTCATATATAAAATGCAAGAATTCTTGACTGCTTCGCATTCACTCGAGAGTTTTTGAAAAATCAAACAACAAATACCATGAGTTCGAAATCGGAAGAGAAGCTGCCGGCGCACGTGGTGATATTCCCATTTCCGGCGCAGGGGCACATGAACAGCATGCTCAATCTTGCTCATCTCTTCTGTCTAACTGACTTCCACGTCACCTTCATCGTGTCGGAGTTCACCCACCGCCTCCTCCTCAAGAACACCTCCGTCCCCGCCACTTTCGCCGCCTATCCCGGCTTCCAGTTCCGGATTATCCCCGATGGCCTCCCTGACGATCACCCCCGCTTCGGTGACAGAATCCCTGATATCGTTCCCGCCGTTTCAAACACCATGGTTCCACTTTTCAAGAAAATGATGGCCGACAAACACCTCCTCGCTTCCCCGGGCCACCGCAGGCCTGCCACTTGCTTTGTCGCCGACGGCTTTTTCAGCTTCGCCGCTGACTTTGCGGAAGAGATCGGCCTTCCCTTGGTCTATTTCCGGACTCCCAGCGCTGCCTACCTTTGGGCGTATTTTCACGTCGATGATCTCATTCAAGCTCAACAAATCCCCATTAAAGGTAATCTAATCACTCCCTCCGTCTGCTATTAGAAGTCTCAATTTTTCATTTTGATCTGTTCACATTTTATACTTCCTCCTAAAGAAAAATGGATAGAATGATTATTTAGTGAAATGACTCCCGATTTTATATGCTACTATTACTTACCATTTACAATAAAAGTGAATTGTGACTCTAATTGGCAGACGAACCAAAATGAAAAAATGAAACTCCTAATCGTGAAGAGAGGGAGTACATTGTATTTGCATGATAGACCAAATTGGCTCTTCTCCTATTTAGACTGTGAGATGGCCTCGAGTGACCTCGACCAATGGCTATGGAGACATTTGGCTTACGGGGTAGTGGCCAATCACTCCCGGCACAATAGATGAGCAGTGAGCTATAGTAAATGTGTATGAGTTCTCTTATTTGGTCTGCAACATGGTCACTTTCATCAAATGTGCAACTTTGGTAGGCATTTATAGATATAATGAGCTTTAGTATTTTGTGCATGGGTTCACCGATTGGGTCCGTAACATATCATTTTTCATCAAATTATGAGTTTTCCTATTTCCTCTGTCACATGATCACTTTTTGTGATATTCAAAACTGTAGTATGAAACTTTTGGCATGAAACTTTTCAGTAACATTCGAAACATTTGATATGAGTTCTCCTCTTTGGTCTGTAAAATAATTTCGAAACTTTGGCACTTTGATTATGCAGAGAAATCGATGGATGAATTGGTGAAAGGCATACCGGGAATGGAAGGATTCCTCCGTGGCCGAGACCTACCTGGTTTTTTCCGCACCGATGATGTAAATGACCATCTCCTCCAGAGCTTAGCAGCGGCGACAAGACAAGTCGTACGAGCACAGGCAGTCATATTCAACACCTTCGAAGATCTAGAGGGGCCGATTTTATCAATCATGCTCGAAAAATTGCCAAGAATCTACAATATTGGCCCGATCCATGAGCACCAGAAATCCAGGCTCAAAGAAAAGAAATCAGAGGCCTCGATTGTTGCAGGCAATTTCTGGGAGGAAGACCGGAGCTGCATAGATTGGCTGAATGATCAGCCACCGAGATCGGTGATCTATGTGAGCTTTGGGAGCCTAACAGTTGTGACGAGAGAGCAGTTGATTGAGTTCTGGCATGGTTTGGTCAATAGTTCTCAGAGATTCTTGTGGGTGATGCGTCCGGATTCCATCACCGGGGGTGATCAAATTCCACCGGAATTGATGGAAGGTACTAAAGAAAAGGGTTACTTGGTGAAGTGGGCGCCGCAGGAGGAGGTTCTCAACCACCCTTCGATAGGTGCATTTTTGACACACAGTGGATGGAACTCAACTCTGGAGAGTGTTGTTGCTGGTGTGCCGATGATATGCTGGCCTTATTTTGGTGATCAAACTATTAATAGTAGGTTTGTGAGTGAGATATGGAAGATAGGTCTTGACATTAAAGATACTTGTGATAGATTGATTGTTGAGAAGGCTATTAGGGAGGTTATGGAAGTGAGGAAGGATGAGTTTCTGGAAAGGGCAAATGGTATGGCCAAAATGGCTAAGAAGGCTGTTGAAAGAGGAGGTTCCTCTTATGGCAGTTTGGATGCTTTAATTGAGTATATTAAGTCATTGATCATAAGTTGATCAATATTATACCAATGGTAATCTCTATTGTATTTTATATTTATATGTTCTAACGCAGTGAATAAAATCCTCGAGACGGAACAGAGGATGCCCTGTTTTGAAAATTTCAACAAGAGATGTTTTTTTGTGTTTTATTGTGTGTAGATAATATTATACTCAATTTCAACAAGAGATGTTTTTTTATGTTTTTTTGTGTTTTATTGTGTGTAGATAATATTATACTCAGTCATGGCATTGGACTATAATTTGCCTTCTTCAGCTAAAGCTAATTAAGTAATATGAATATTATTCTTAGTCTTGGCATTAAGAAAACAACTTTGTAACATGTTGGATTTTCTGCAGCTGAGCTTAAATATTAATCCTTTCATTAGGGGAATCAGCAGCTGATCACTTGCAAGCCAACTCCAATGTGGAATGTGGACGATGTGAATTCCACAATTTTGTCACCTTGTTCTTTAATTTCATAAGCAAGTTAAATTGTGGAATATGGATGATGTGAACTCTTCAAGCTTAGATCTCCAACAAACATGTCATCATTGGCCTTTTCTCGTAAAGACTTCCATCAACATCACCCCATAGCTATCGAATTCATTTACTCCAGACGGATCTGGATTTAGTCCAGTTAGTTGCGAGAGTATACGATAAAATTTTAGTGAAAGAAGTGCAGTATTATTAGTGGCAATGCTCATAAGAAATTTTGGTAAGAGAGGGGTTTCAAAGGTTATGGTAAGCAATGCATACGCAAGAATGCAATACAACATTTTCTTCGTTGCTACAAATTTGAAAGTGTGGTGAGTGATTATAATTAGACAGAGAGATTCTTCTACCATTCACCATGCACCATTATAAGCTCTGTTGCATTTACATATATTATACTCCATATAGGAGCAAATGCAATAATTGGTGCATATAATATGGTCCAATTTGTAGCCATGGAGAAAATGCTGTATCACATTCTTCCATTTACGTTCCTAACCATAACCTTTGAAAACCCTTGTTTAGCCAAAATGTGGGGCATTTCTTTTTTGATTCTAGAGGAAAAGTTAGGTTCCATATTTGTACTGGACTTTTTTTAAAATCCGACTTTGGGAGAGACGCATTAAGGTCATGCGTCTCCTTTTAATGAAACGCACGAGCGTCATGCGTTTTAGGGTAAGACGCATTAAGGTCATGCGTCTTTGAATTTATTTATTTTTAATTAGAAGACGCATGACTGTCATGCGTCTTAGGGTAAGACGCATAGGCGTCATGCGTCTCTTCGTCGATTTAAAACAGACGCGAGGCAGAGAGCTTCATTTTGCGCAAGAGAGGGAAAGGGCAGGCAATTTTCTGACGAATCTCGCAGATTTCCAACATATTACGGTATGTTTTCTTCAATCTTTCAATATTTATCCCTTAATTCGGTGTTTACTGCATATATTGTGTAGATTTCTCCCAATTTTGTAAATTAGGGTTTATTAAAAATTGTTCAATTTTGACCGATGTTTTGTTGTTTTGTTAGTTATAATGGATTTTACTGGTGAAATTCATTCTATAGTATAGTTTTTGATGTGTTTGAGATGTTTGATGTTGTGATTTTGGTTGTGATATTGTGTAAATCATTTTTCCCTTCGTTGAGATATGTTTGAGATGCTTTGGATTTTATCCCTCAACCGCAGCCTTGTTTATTGTGTACTAGTTTTGCGCTTCTTTGCTGTAAACCATTTTCCCCTTCTTTGAGATATGATTATGTGACTTTGTTTTGCTTGTTTGGATCAAATAGGATAATAGGCAATTCCTTAGATTAGATGGCAACTTCAAGTTCTAGCGGACCGTTATTATATGGACCCGAAGAACCGTCAGTACTATTTCTTCAGAGAAAACACATTTCAAATAAACTACTGAATTATGGCACAACACATGTTTTCAAAGTTCGACGAACGAAAAGTAAGATTTGGGATGTGGATATTCATGACAATGTGATGTATTGGCTTGAGAGATTTGGTTTCAAAGGCATGATGGATTGTGGGAAGTCGATGAAGGTCGACAATAAGTTTATCACGACTTTGATTGAGCGTTGGAGGCCGGAAACGCACACTTTCCATCTACCGATTGGAGAGGCGTCGGTGACTTTAGAAGATATGCAAGTCATTTGGGGCTTGAGAGCGGACGGTCACTTTTTCACAGGTCGTGACTATCATGTCGGATATCCCGATTAGCCTAGCAAGTGCCAAGCTTTGCTGGGATGGTTACCAGATACAGGGCCAGAGACATAGCAAGGCGGTTTGCTGATGACCGCTCCGATCAATCAAACGAGGATACCTTTGGGTGATGACCTACCTACATATGTATATATCCAAAGGGCACGTATCCATGCCCTAATCTTGTTAGGAGGACTCATTCTACCAGACACCACGGAGTGTAAGGTTCCTTATATGTGGCTGAATGCATTGGTGGATCCGGACGAAGTGCAGAATATTAGTTGGGGTAGTGCGGCTTTGTCGTACCTGTATCATTATCTGTGTGGGGCTTCCATAGATCAGAGGAAAGAGTTGGGTGGGCCTATGGTGCTTCTGCAGCTATGGGCGTGGGAAAGAATGCCCACATTGAGGCCGTCATTCATAGGAGCGCTCGTGCACGAGCCATATACGCCATGTGGCGCCAAGTATGTATTTAAACATTTATTTGTTTATGTATCTTGGGACAACGACTTTTTACATCAATTTTATTTATAGGTGGAAAGGAACTACGCACATAGGAAATGCTCCTAGATTCTCGGTTGAGCATTACCGTGATCAAATATCTTTGATTAAACCTGGGCAGGTGACTGTCTTGTTTTTTTACTTAATTTATGAATTTATGAATTTATTATGAAATTAATTTGGCTTTTACATTGTTGGTTTTGTAGTTTCTGTGGACGCCATATGCAAATTGCATGCTACCTGACTACTGTAGGGATGTGACTGGATGCTCCCATTGTGACACTTATTTGGTATGTTGGGCATATGTCGAGGCGCATGAGGCTGGACTAGTGCGCAGACAATTTAATCAGTACCGAAAGATTCCTCAATCTGTAGATAGGATGCTCAAAGAAGCCGATCATTTGGAAAAAAATAATCGGCGTGGTAAGAAAGGAACTAATTGGGAAGAAACACGTCAGTTCTTTATTGGGGAATGTGACATGAGATATGAAAGATTCGAGGCAACCTTAGGTGGCGCAACGATGTACAATAACATTCCACTGAGTCTGGGATACATGGCGTGGTATAACAGGATTACGGTGACGTACCTAACTCAAGTTGGGGTACAGTCCACTGTTGGGATGAACGAGACAGCTTCTGACATAAGATTATTTGTAAGTTTGTTATATTAAACTATATGCTTTCATGTGTTATAGTTTGTTTCGTATTGATATTTATATAGGTTAAGGGTTTTCAGCAAGTTTGGCATTAGACTACTGATCAAGAGATAGACCCAAGATTGCGACAGATTCGAGAAATTGTTAGGCGTACCCTTCAGTCTATGAACCACGCTGATGTCATGGAGTACCCGGCTTCTCAACGCCAAGATGTGGTCATGCCTGAATGACGAAGGACTGTACCCCATCCACATCCTGGGGTGAGGGGTGTTCGAGTTGGTGGACACGGTAACACGCGACAGATTAGGATGTCGCAACCGCATCCTGATTATGTGCAACCAGTGCCTATGAATCCCGAGTATGACCCACCTCAGTGGTCATTCTATCCAAGCCAGGAGTCTCAATCACAGTGGAGTCGTCCCATCATTTCCCCAAGCTAACCTGAGCCTGATTGGAGTAATCGCCCCTATTCACAAAGCCAAAATGAGCCGCAATGGAGTGGAGCCCGAGCATCAGTCGATTCATACTTCCACAATTATCAGTTTGTGGCTCCTCAACGAGTTGAAGAAGATGATGATGAAGGAGAAGAAGAAAATGAAGTGGAAGAAGAAAATGATGAAAGTGAAGAGGAAAATGAGGAAGCAGAGGTTCAGAACACCCATGTACAACCTCGCCCAGTTGCGGAGGGTTCATCACGCACCGGGGTTGGGAAGTACGTGAGCAAAGTGATGAAGAGATTTTCAACTAGGAAGAATAAGGGGATTGAACCGTCGAAATACACTCCATCGACGTATAAGTAGCTCGTTGTGGAATGATGTAATGTTATGTATGTTTTGTTTGCTTGAACTTGTTTTCATTATATATTGATGTTTTGGTACTTGATTAACATGTTTATGGTGTCATACTTTAAGATAAATTCTTGCCAATTTTTTTTAAAAAATCGACAACTTTCATGTAAAAACCAATACACAATTACCTTTAATTAGATAAATTATAGTATGTATGAAAGATAATTTAAATCAAAAGATTTATACGAAACTATAAGTTTTTGTTAATTTTAAAAAATAGTTTAAATTCTCATATTGAAGGCTCAAAGCTCAACCAATCCATCACAAAATGAGAAAATTATTACATAAAAAAGGTCCACCAAGATAAAGGTAGCAACTTGCTTTTCATCCAACTGCAGTAGAAACACTGTCTTCAACAACAAGTCCTGTTACAACAGAAAAAGTATGATTTCCCATAACAAGATCCAACATGCGCTGATAAATTAAATTAAGGAAAATTAAATTTAGAATAAAAAATACATGCGTAGCAAAAAGTGGGAGGATCCTTCTGCAAATGTCAACAACTCCTACATAACACGACCGACTGTGCAATTTTCTCGGTCATGCCCCTCTACGCCGCAATTCCTACACTTGCGGGGAGCTCTCGGTTCATCTTCCTCGCGGACCTCCATTTGATTAGGAATCCTTCTTCTTCTGCCTGGTCCGCGCTTTCAAGGAAGCAACTGCTCAGGAGTGATACACAATTTCCATCCGAGTTTAGCCCAATAGTCTTCGTGTCTTGGTGCTCCAAATGGGCCACCAGAGTACTGTGCTTCCCATGTGGCTTTGTGGTTGTGTTTATCAATGAGTTTAAACATAGCGTTACCTCTATCTCTAGCAACAGTGCTAGAATGTGAACAAGGAACTCTCCACATCTGCCACTTCCCACAAGTGCAATTTGGAGCAAAAAATTGGACCTCTTGTTTGTTGTTTTCCTTTGCCCGTCCATCTTCCATTCATGGACGACTTAGAATTTGTTAATGACCTTTTTCTCAGTCAAGTACAGAACAATAATGTTTTTGCCCCCTCGCATCATTCGCAGCAAGTTTATCCCTTGCCCACGGGGTCAACCGACCTTCGGTGTGTTGTATTTCTGTTTTTCTATCTGCCCACCATTGCACTGTTCTCCAAAATGTCAGATCAACTAAAGCTCTAATCGGCAACTCTCTAACACCTTTCAACACTCTGTTGTAGCTCTTTGACATGTTTGTTGAGGTCACGACCCATCTCATCGTAACAAAGAGACCAATTTTCTTTTTTGGCTTTATTGAACTCTTGTATCGCAACAATACTTTCCTCCAGTAGTGCACGTCGCCTTCGGATGTATTACGTACTTGAGTTGTGATACCCAATCCCCATATCTTGCCTTTCACATTAATGCCCTTACATTTCGCCATGATATTTTTCCTCAAATGGACCAAACACCATTTGTGGTGACATATCGGCGGCTTTTTCCATTCATCAAAACGCATAGCCTTAATGATTCCTTTATGCTTATCCGATATGATGCACACCTCCCTTTGGTATTTCACCACATGAATTCTTACATGATCCAAAAACCACTGCCAACTTTCGCCAGTTTCTTCATCAACAACAACATATGCAATCGGCAGAGTCTTCTTGTTAGCATCAACACCACAAGCAACAAGCAACTTACCTTTAAATCTTCCTCGAAGGTGAGTCCCGTCTATTGTTAAAACTGGTTGACACTCTTGGAAAGCATGTATAGCAGGCCCAAGTGCCCAGAAGACATAATAGAAGACTTTATTACGTCCCTGGCTCAGCAACTCATTGTGCTTCCACTCAACAATTGTGCCGGATTCCTTGACTGCAGTTCAAGCATGTAGTTTGGCAACTGTCTAAATGACTCCTCTCACCCACCAAATACAATCTTTATAGCCCTTCTCCGCGTATACCATGCCTTTTTATAACTGATTACCACATGAAATTTGTAACAAAATTTCTTACGGCCGCGGCTTTGTACTCAGCATTTTTTAGCATTTGATGGCGAATACACAAAGCAATCATTGATGATGAAAAGTTAGCATGTCCTCTATCATTACAATGGCCTTCACAACTATGGCGTTCCACCCACTTCCTAATTTCCCACATATCATCATGGGCCCGTTGTGTCACATAAACTTCCCAAGAACATTCATTCGCTTTTTCAGTGTCGGTCTCGCTGATAATAGCTACCCCATCTTCTGTCCTCCCTGCTGGATATTTGCATTTAGCATGCCACCTTCTTAATTTGCTCTCCACCACCCTAAATTGTCGATGTTGCCTCAAACTCCACATAGTATTAGAAGTCTTTACATGCAACTTGCTATCAAATTTTGTTCCCGCATTAATCCGATACGGATGTTCCTCATCCCAGTACATAGTGTTGTGTTCATTACCAACATCAGGTACCCCAGAAGGACAACTCGGTAATTTGCGAAAATATTTCAACCCATTGTGAACGTATTCTGGAAGTGGTTGCTCACCTTGCACGACGGGTTTATATATTACCTCCTCATCACTGGAAATATCAGCTGGAGAATCATCACTTAAAATAGTGTCAGATGATGATGACGACAATGGTGGATCACGGTCTCTTCGTACAACATCAACATCAACATTATTATCCTGAACATTCACTTGATTATTCATTCCAACATCAGTAGCATCAGCAACATCTGCTTGCTCATTCATACCACAACCAAAGCTCATATATTCAACCCTCGTAGATGATCCAACACCGTAATCAACAATTGGTGGGATTTCTACATTTCTTAAAGGCAAATACTCAAGAAATAATTCAATATGACGAGTAGAATTTTGAGCCTCATTGAACATAAAGAACACACTTTCATCACTGTCAACCCCAGTACATATGTAACTCATACCGGTACCATAGAGACAATGCCACCATGATATTTCAATGGAATGTTGATTCATATCTATTCTTATCTTAGCACATATCATTGCAACTAATTCAGAGAATGAGACACATGAATTCAATACGATGGAGCCTCTCGCACGAGGTGGATCATAACCAATACGCACTTGAGGAAGTTGAACTATTCTACCACCCCAATACAAACTCACAAATACTGGCATCATTTCTGCATAAAAAAATATACAACATAATAACAATTAGAGACAATTTTTTTCTATAAACCCTAATTTAGTAAATTTGACAAGTTTGGCATTAGAAACCCTAATGTTATGCAATAAACAACGAATAAGTGAGAAATGTTGAAAGATTGAACAAAACTTACCGAAAGATAAGAGGAAATGGCCGAAAATCGGCGAGAATCGCTGGAAATCGACCAACCAATCGCCTGCCCCTTTTCTTTCTTTCTCTCTTGCGCAGAATGAAGCTACTGCCTCTGTCTCGCGACTGTTTTAAATCGACGAAGAGACGCATGACGCTTATGCGTCTTACCCTAAGACGCATGACAGTCATGCGTCTTCTAATAAAAAAAAAATTCAAAGACGCATGAGGTCTATGCGTCTTACCCTAAAACGCATGACGCTGGTGCGTTTCATTAAAAGGAGACGCATGACCTTAATGCGTCTCTCCCAAAGTCGGATTTTAAAAAAAGTCCAGTACAAATATGGAACTTAAGTTTTCCTCTAGAAGCAAAAAAGAAATACCCTGCCAAAATGTCCATGAGTCTTACCACTGATCAAACTGCTCTTCTTTCACTAAAACAACACATTATATCTGACCCTTCTGGTCTACTTGCAACAAATTGGACTAACTCGAGCTCCGTCTGCAGCTGGATCGGCATCTCTTGCAGATCGCGCCACCATAGAGTATCCGCGTTGAATCTCTCTTACATGAGTCTCTCCGTAATGTGAATCTTCTAGATTGAAGACTCATGAACTTGCCCCTGACTTATTCTTGTAAATAAACCCAACAAATGAACAAGGTAAACCAAGAAATGGAATAAGAAAAATGGATAAAAGGATAGAGGATGGATTAGTGTTATGATTTAGGTGAAGAACAAGAAAGAAATCCCAAAGGTACTTTCACATACAAACACCTAATGGCTCCACATACTAGCAACACAAGAACTAGCAAGCATACCTTTACAATCAACCTTAGCTCGACAAAAGATCGAATGCAACCCGAAGGAATTTGATAAGTCTTCAAAAGATGAAGAAGGTGAGCTCTCAAATATGGAGAAATTGTCTCATACAAATATTCAAAAGCTGAGAATAAATACCCTAAAAAGAGTATTTATACTTAAACAAAAGTAATAGGGAAAATAGTCTTCAAAAGCTTTAAAAAATGACATTTTCGGCCAAAACGCCCGGCCGGGCATTTTGGGACCTTGCTCGGGCGTTTCTTCTGTCGCCGGGCGTTTATCTTGCCCGGCCGGGCGGTTTTAGGGTTTAGGGCCCGGCCACGGTTAGTTCATCGGCAGCTCTGCGCGACTTTCGTCAAACGGCCATATCTCTCTCATCCGAACTCCGTTTGGGGCGTGTGAGGTACCCACGCGAAGGTATTTCGACGATGAAGATGATAGTGGTCTTGGATCAGAAATTGGATACCACCTTGATAGGCATATTGATGTTTGAAACGGATTCCAGCTCCGGTGTGGTTCATTGGATGCCTTCGTTTGTGCTATTGGTTTGGCAGTTCCCGGATTCACATCACTCCGGCACCATTCCACCACAGCTCGGACGCCTCTCCTTCCTCGTCTCCCTCGACCTCACCAGCAACATCTTCGGTGGAGCTCTGCCTCCCGAGCTATCTTTCCTTCACCGGTTGAAGTTCATATCCCTCCGGCTTAACAACTTCACCGGAGCCATTCCTCCTCTCTTTGGCCATTTTCCAAAGTTAGAGAGCTTGAACTTACGCAACAACAGCTTCACAGGTTCAATCCCCAAATCACTCTCAAACCTAACAAACCTACGATTTCTTGACCTAACTTCCAATTCTTTGAGTGGAGAAATGCCCAAAGAGCTGGGGAAACTTCAGAATTTGCAAAGGCTGTGGATCAGATTGAATCATCTCTCCGGTGCCATACCATCCCGGATATTCAACATGTCAAAGATGGAGTCTATGGCGTTGGGGGACAATGAATTGAGTGGAAGTCTTCCAACAGACATTTGCAGTAATCTTCCATTTCTTGCTGGGATTTCTTTCTGAGTGGCGCGATTCCGACAAATATATCACTGTGTTCACAGCTGCAGGTGTTGTCCCTATCTAAAAACTCTTTTGATGGGCAGATACCTGCAGAAATCGGCTACTTAACTTCTCTTCGTGTTTTATACCTCGGTTCTAACAATTTGAAAGGTACTATTGCTCTACACTTCTTGTCCGTATGAATTTAGATTCATTGACATAAATTTTGTTCGTATGTTTTAAATGTCATAATCATTTTGACATGTAAAATAGTTATTTAAATCCCTAACATGAGTCATATTAGTGTTATAAATTAATTTTATTAGAAAATTTTAAATGTGAGTGAAAATAATTTAGTAGAATATGCATGGTTCTACAACCGAAAGTTATAAAAAGAAAGTGGGAAAATTAATATGGGACGACCAAAGTGGAAAACTGAGACACGTAATGGGGACGGAGGAAGTACTATTAAAATGAGAAGTTTTGTACACAAATATATAATTGAAAAAATTTACAACCTTTATAATTTAATACTCTATTTCTAAATTTTACAATATGATTATAATTTGACTAAATTTTGTAACTTAAATTTGTGTGCGTAAGTTTGTTTAAATAGTCATAAATATTTGACAGGTACTCTACCACCTGAGATTGGCAATCTTCACAACCTGGTTGGCTTCGGTGTTGAAATAAATCAGATTGGGGGCTCTTTTCCATTACATATGTTTGTGAATATGCCATATTTGGAAGAATTATCACTATGGCGCAACAATTTCACAGGGAATCTTTCAAGGAATCTTTGGAATCTTACTAAGCTAACCTATTTTGACCTCACGGAAAACATGACAGGTAAGAAATCCTTATTTTTGATAAGTTTAAAGAAATTAGTCATCTTGAGTTTTTTGTAATAGAGCCCACCACACTTTATCTGTCTATCTCCTACCTTTTCTCTCTCATTTCTTATAATAATTTTATCTATTCTTTTGCAGGGCTTATTCCAACTGAATTTGGCCAACTTTACCAACTAAAGACATTAGGGTTAGGGCTGAACCGCTTCAGTGGACCTATTCCACGTGAGCTCTTTAACATTTCAACTCTTCAATTCATTGATCTTGTTAGAAATGTTATATCTGGAGTTCTTCCAACCAATATATGCCATACATCTCCCTCTCTTAAAGAACTTCACCTTGGCCTGAATTCAATCTCTGGACAAATACCAAACTCCATCTCAAATTGCTCTCAACTCACAAAACTCTCACTTGGTGATAACAAATTCAGTGGTTATACCTACGGATCTCGGAAACCTAAGTCTTCTCAAAAGCATTAGACTGTTCGGCAACAATCTTACAAATGCACCGTCTTCTCCAAACATGGGCTTCCTTACATCATTGTCAAACTGCAGGTCTTTAACTTATTTGTCTATTTCAGATAATCCTCTATACAGCGTCATTCCATCTTTGGTCGGGAATTTATCTTCCTCGTTCAGACGATTCTCTGCCGGCTGTTACAAATTAAATGGCACCATTCCTGATCAAATAGGTGATTTAATAGGCTTGACGGTGTTTGTAACATCCCGAAATTTCGAACCCTAATTTTAGAGCCGTAACATTATATTGATGACGTGGGAGACGTGAATTAATTGATGAATGAATTTATTGCATGAGTTCTTATGACCAAGTTGTGTCTAGGGTTGCGTTGGAGGTTGAAAAGTCAGACTTGATGAGTATATGACGTGGCTTGTGAATATTTGAATTAAAAGTGGAATTATGTGGTGATTTAATTGTTTAAGGGTGAGTGAGATTATTAGGATATTTCCATAAATACTATAACCACATTTTTTTCTTTTTGAAATTTTCGAACCCCTTGACCTTATTGGGGAGAAATCCTATTTTTCCGGATTTAATTTAATTCTTGGGATATTTATCCAAATTAAATCCAAAACCCAATTATTCTCTATTTCTTAATGAGAAAATCGACACCCTATTGATTCTAGGTGATTTTCGAAAATCACCTATGTTTGGGAAGGAGGAATTATTTTACTGTTTAATTTATCCCCTATTGATTTCCTTCCATACCTAGAATTAAATATTCTACCAAATCTTACCATACCTCAAGAGATCTTGCCATATCTTATTTTAGTTAATATTCAAAATCCATTCCTTATGAAGAACCCCTTCTACACCCCTATTTTCCTTTTTATTTTGGAGGATTTTTATTTTTATTTTGCTCCGTGATATTTTAGTCTACTCCGAAAAATATACCAAACAAAATCTTGGCTAAATAAGTAGCCAAGATTTTCAAAAATCTCATATTCTCCAACCCTAGTTCACGCCATTTTGTATCTTCCTCTCTACTCCACAATATTTGTTTTATTTAATTGTGTAGAATCAAATCTTCCCAAATATTCTATTTAATTACCTAAAGATTTTATTTAACCATATAAATAGGAGAGAAACCTAACCCTAGCCCCCAAAGAAATCGCCCCCCACCCCATATCACACGCCCCTCTCCCTTTTTTCCTCTCACTCAATTTTCTTCTACTTTTCTCCAATAATTCTTCATCTTTTGAGAAGAGTTAGAGTTTGAGCCTCAAGATTTTTTAAGAATCAAGTCTCTACTTCGTTTCTACCGTTCGTTTTGACAAGAAAAGATACTTACATATTAATCTTCTTCTTTCTAACCGATTAATCGGTATTCTTGAACCCCCATGCATCTGGTTTGAGCGAGTGTATGCGTGTGTGTGTATGCGTGCGTGTGTGCGTGTGTGTTTTTGTGACGTGGGATTAACACTCATGTGTGACATAAGTTGATGTTAGATCTAAGATTGTTGAGTGTGAAAACTTATATGATGAATATGACTTGGTTTGAATGATAAACGTAATCTAGATCGGTGGGAGAAAGGGGAAGCGTTGTGACATGCATGATTTAGGAGTTGATGTCGAAACTGATTTGTGATATGTGCCTATGTGATTAAAAGGTGAAACCTCAGTTGCGAAGCCGGATAACGAAAGAGAGAAACGTATTTGAAATCTAAGCAGTCGAGGTGGGCTTTATTCTTAAACTCTTTTATGTTGCAAATTTATGAATGTGGAGAGATAAGGGTGGTTTAACTGTTATGCCATACCTATGTTTGTTTTGTTATGATATTGTGCACCTGATGCCTAGTTTGTGAGTTCGCTCCATTGGGCTATAGGGCTATGGATATGTATAAACGAATTCGGGTCTGAGTAGGGCCGCAAACCCTACCAGGTTGTGTACACGGTGGGATCGGGAGCCGTCCTTGCTAGTCGGCCGGTCTCGTGGGCGAAAAGTGTGGCCACACTTTCGTCGCACTATGGAAATGTTGTGATTGTGGAAATTGATGAGGAAATTGGGGAGTTGTTTGACTGGCCAGTCTATGAAAATATTTTTGTGATACTCGATGATATTTATTTTGATAATTGTAAAACTCGAGTGCACTATGGTAAGGGTGACATAACTTATAAAATGTTTTGGCAACGAGTTCACTGAGTATTTCAAAATACTCAGCCTGGCATGTGTTTTCCTTATATGCAGGTTGAACGGCGACGAGCGGTGGCGGGTGTTGAGCACATTAATAAAATAAGATGGATATTTTGAACTTCGAGTGTAGTTGTGTCTTCATACATAGCTGCACTTTCTCTTGGTTGCTTCCGCTGAATTTTTGAAACTTATTAGTATTGTTTGGATATTTTGCACTTGTTCCTTTGGTTTAGAAGATTGAGACATGTTGTGGTTTTTGTTTGAATTTATGTCGAACCCTTGACTTTTGATCATAGTTATGGTATCTATTCATCAATGATTTCTTTCTAGGTTAAACCGTTGACTTAATGCGTTGATAGTTCCTTTAATACTTTGGTCAAATCTCTTTAAATGAAACCCTAGCCTATGTTTTTATTGTCTTTAAGTCCGTTTTGGTAGCAGTCACCGTATTTATTATACCCTAGAAATCCGGGCTGTTACAGTGTTTGCATTAGACGGGAATGAGTTATCTGGTAATCTTCCCCTCTCCATCAAACATCTGCATAAGCTTGAAAGATTATATCTTGCTGATAACATGTTGCAAGGCCCCATTCTAAATGTTGTATGTGATTTATACAACCTCAATTTTATAAGTATTGGCCAAAATCAGTTTTCAGGTTCAATTCCTAAATGTTTGGGAAACATTTCTTCTTTAAGAAATATTTATATGTTCTCCAACATGTTCAATTCAAGCATACCATCAAGCTTATGGGACCAAAAAGCTTTGCTGATTCTTGACTTATTCTCAAATTCATTGAGTGGAGTTTTGCCTCAAAAGATAAATAACTTAGGAGCAGCAATCTCTATAGATCTGTCCATGAATCAGTTGTCAGGGTCTATTCCTAGCTCCATTGGAAAGTTACAGAGTTTGGCTAATCTGTTTTTGTCAAATAATAGACTAGAAGGTTCTATTCCAATTTCAATGGGAAGCATGATAAGTTTAGTGACTCTTGACTTGTCTCACAACAACCTCTCTGGCTCAATTCCAAAGTCATTGGAAGCACTTCAATACTTAAACTACTTTAATGTCTCTTTCAATAATTTGAGTGGAGAAATTCCAAGTGGTGGTTCTTTTAGAAACTTTACTATGGATTCTTTTAAGGGCAATGAGGCATTGTGTGGAATTCCGAGGTTCCATGTCCCAATTTGCCCTTATGTTTCCAATCGCAGATTAAAGATGAAAAAGAAGGTACGAGTTTTATTTATTGCTTTTGGGGTCGTGGCTTTCATTTCAATTGTTTGCCTAGCTTTTATCTTTGTCAGATATAAAAGGAAAGATAAGAAAGTTAGATAAGTTGTTGAGATGATATCCATTGTACCCGAAAGAATCTCTTATTATGAACTTCTGCAAGCAACTGACAATTCAGTGGGAGCAATCTGCTTGGCACCGGGAGTTCTTGCTCTGTGTACAAAGGAATTCTTAAAAATGGGAAAGTTGTCGCTGTCAAGGTATTTAATCTTCGGTTGGAAGGTATTTCAAAGATATTTGATGTCGAATGTGAGATTCTTCGTAGCATTCGACACAGGTGTCTGAACAGTGTCATAAGTTGTTGTTCCAATGAAGAGTTCAAGGCATTAGTACTTGAATATACGCCCAATGGAAATCTTGAGAAATGGTTATACTCTCATAACCATTTCTTGAGTTTCATGGAAAGATTGAATATGATGATCGATGTTGCATCGGCTTTGGAGTATCTTCATGGTGGCTATTCGGCGCCTATTGTCCACAGTGACTTGAAGCCAAGTAATGTCTTGTTAGACTAAGATATGGTTACCCGTGTAAGCGATTTAGGGATAGCAAAGTTGCTATGCGATGGAGATAGCATGGTATTAACCAATACCCTAGGAACATTGGGTTACATAGCTCCAGGTGACCTGTTACTCTACATTAATTAAATAAAGTACTTTTAATAAATGAAGTCCTGTTAATTTCGTATGTTTTTGTGATTGTAGAATATGGTTCAGAAGGACTAGTCTCCACAAGTTGTGACGTTTATAGCTATGGTATGATGTTGATGGAAGTCTTTAATAGAAAAAAGCCAAGTGACGACATGTTTGTTGGAGATCTAAGCTTGAAGAGTTGGATTAAAAGGTCAGTTCCACAGTTCACATATAGAGTAATTGAAGCCAACTTGCTTATGAATGTTGATGAACAACATGGCGACAAAATTGTGGATTTCACATCATCCATACTGGAGTTGGCCTTAAAGTGTTGTGCAGTTTCCCCTAGTCAAAGGAGCAATATGAAACAAGCTCTAGCTGAGCTGCAGAAAATCCAAAGTAGGTTTATGAGAGGAAGCTTAAATCATGGTGGAGTACTTAATTAGCTTTAGGTAAATATAGCATAATATATTTTGTCAAATGCCCGAGTCTCATTAACTATCTATCACTGGGCAATGTACGCACATCAGATATTATATTATTTGTCTTGCATTATAGGTTGCATCTATAGTTTTACATATTTATGTACTAATACATTCAGACTCTTGCATCATTAAGTTACATGCAAGATAAACTACCTTTAACAATAACAAAGCCAAATCAAACTGGAATTGGCATTTGGAAATCCATAATTAAATCACCAACGACTTAATATACTGGATTAGGCCATCCAAATTATTATACGACGAACCCCCTTTACTAACACTCTTTTTCACAAGTTTAGCCAAATTCTCTGACCTTTCCATAAACTCATCTTTTCTCACTTCCATCAAATCCCTAATTGCCTCCTCAATAATCTTTCTATCACAAGTGTCTTTGATATCCAATCCGATCTTCCAAACCTCACTCACAAACCTACTATTCGTCGTTTGGTCCGCAAAATAAGGCCAACATACCATCGGCACACCAGCAACAATGCTCTCCAGAGTCGAATTCCATCCACTGTGCGTCAAAAACCCTCCTATCGCTGGGTGATTGAGAACCTTCTCCTGGGGGGCCCACTCCACCAACAAACCCTTCCCTTTAATACGTTCCATTAACTCCACCAGAACGGGATCCTCTCCGTTGCTCCCGATGATGGAATCCGGCCTCATGACCCACAAAAATCTCTGCGAACTGTCAAGCAAGCCGTGCAAGAGCTCTAACACTTGCTCTCTCGTCACAAGTGCTAAGCTCCCAAAGCTCACATAGATGACGGATTTAGGCAGCTGCGCGTCCAACCAATCGATGCAGCTCCGGTCTTCCGCCCATAGGCTGGCCGTGATGATTGAGGACTCCACCTTCTTCTCCGTGAGTGTGTATTTCACTTGCTCGTGGATTGGACCGATGGAGAAAACTCTTGGCACATGTTTATGTATCTCTGCAACTATCTGCCCCTCTAAATCTTCACAAGTGTTGAATATTACGGCTTGCGCCCTCTCAATCAGCCTTGTTGCAGCGACAACTTCCTTGAGAGTGGGGTCGTTTACGTCGTCGACACGGTAGAAACCCGGCAAGTCACGCCTCCGTAGGAAACCTTCCATTCCGGTACGCTTTCTATTAATCCATCCATCGATTTTCCTGCAAAAGCTTAACAAACTACAACATTAGATATATTTTTCAGAAGATTTATAAAATTCGAATATACTCCCTCCGTCTTCGATTAATTGTCACTCTTTGACCGGACACTGGTTTTAAGAAATATAAAGAAAAGTTGGTTGAAAAAGTTAGTGGAATGTGGGACCTACTTTCTATATTGGATTTATAATAAAATGTAAGTGAAGTGAGTTAGTGGAATGTGGGACCTACTTACTATTCATGGTAAAAATGAACTGTGACAATTATTGAGGGACGGACCGAAATGGAAAAGAGTGACAATTAATCGGGGACGGAGGGAGTAATAGTGCAAATTGTCAGAAAAACTACAAAGTTTGGTTAAATTCTAGCTTGTCCCGCCGGTATATTATATGATATGATATGATAGCCGAGAAATCATTTGTGGATGCCAGCGGCGGTAAGCTAAACGTGAAAAATCATGATGTTTGGTCAAATCATGAACTGACCTCCGAAAGGAATTTCTTGAGCTTGAAGAAGCTGAGGAAAACGGAAAATAGCCCACAAGTAGGAGGTGGTGGTGGTTCCGAAGAAGATGACAGGAATTCCATTTTCTTGGCAAAAGTCTGGGGCGGAACTCAGCAGACCGTCGGCAACGAAGCAGGTAACTGGTCGACGGGCGGCGGAAGCCAAGAAGTTTTCTTGGATCATCATTTTCTTGAAGAGTGGGACTGTGACGTTTGCGACGGAAGACACAAGCTCCATGGCTCTGTGACCGCTGCGGGGGTGGTCGTCAGGGAGGCCGTCGGGGAAAGTCCGGAACTGAAATCCAGGGTAGCGGGAGAAGGCGGTGTTGTGCTGGTGCTGGAGTAGGCGGTGGTGGTTGAAGTCGGAGATGATGAAGGTGACATGGAATTCGGCTAGGCAGAGGAGATGGGCTAGGTTTAACATGGGATTGAGGTGACCCTGCACCGGCATCGGGAAAATCAGTACGTGCGGCGGCAGCCGGAGCTTTTCTTGGTCGGAAGCGGAACTCATCTTGTTTCTGCAGTTCATGTCTTGGGATAAATGTTCTCAAACTTTGCAGTAATATATTTGCTTATATAAGAGCAGAACTTGTACTGTCAAAAGTGAACTACACAAATCATCTTTGAACTTTGCGTTTAGTAAGCTAATAGTCCCTGAACTTTAAAAATATCGTGGATAATCCTTAGAATAAGGTGTAATCATATTCGTGGATTTTTTTTCACTATTCATCACAATTATGGAGGACATTTTGGACTTTTATAAAATGAGATATCTATGATATTTTCTCTATCTCTCTAATATTATTAGGTATAATATTTTCACATATTCAATCAATTTATGTCAAATTATCTTTCTCTTTTAACTATTAAAAAGTAAAAAAATGAAAGTAAAAAAATACTATGAAATTCTTAAATATATTAATTAAATTTGATTTAAATTACTAATTAATTTCAAAATAATTTATAGTTAAATTAATTTTGATTGTGATTCTATTATTTTTAATATTAGAAATTATAATTAAATTCAATTTTTTAAATTTTTTATTTTTTAATATTAAAAAAATAATTTAATCACATTTAAAATTTAATTTAGCTATAAGTTATTGTGATGGTCAATAATTAATATATTTGAGAATTTTATACTCCTTCCGTGCCATAAAAATAAGGACCTTTTTTTCATTTTGGGATGTTCCACAAAAATAATCCCTTCTATTTTTGGTGACTTCTTTCTTTCTAATATGGTGGACCACATTCTTCACTAACAATACTATAATTACTTAATCTTTCTATCTCTCTCTTACTTAATCAATTGTGCATTAATTCTCGTGTCATCTCAAATGTCCATATTTTTTTTAGAACGGAGGGAGTAGTATTTTTATTTTCATTTTTTACTTTCTAAAATTTTAAGAGAAATAGAGAAAAGGAAGGTTTGACATAAACTTATTAAAAAATTGAGGTGAAAAATATTATTTCAGAAGCCCAAACTTTAAGAAAAAATATTACATCCAATACTATAGAGAGATAGAGAAAATATCATACTCCCCCCGTCCCACAATATGCAAAAAAAAATTTTAAAAAGTTGGTTGGAAAAGTTAGTGGAATATGAGACCCAGTTTTTTTATATTGGTTGTATAATAAAATGTGAGTGAA
>NC_062965.1:25527147-25551911 GCF_023119035.1 Salvia hispanica
TCGCTATTCCCGTGGCTCTTGCCCCGGTCGCTCGAGCCCGACTCCACCACTAGGCGAACTACCGAGTTGCTATGGTCTCCGCACAAGGACAGCTGCGCCTTCAGCTGGTCGAAACTCGGTGCAACAACTTTCTCAATCCATTCTTCGAGGCTGCTCCGGTCGTGCCACAGCCCCCCTAAGATCTTCTCCAACACGTCGTCTTCCACTTGTATAGGCGGCGCCTTCTCGCCCACGGCCATGGAGTACTTAACCGTGATTGTTTTCTTGATTTCCCTTCGGACAAAAGCCGAGCTCACGGGCTTGAACGCTATGGCATCATCCACATTGCTCACGAGGTCATGAGGCACAGATGTAACAGAGAAGTGCCCATTTACAAGGCTGAGTTCATCCTCGTGATCGAAGGTCAGGTCGCTCGAATTGTTCGAGCCGTCAGTTTTGTCGTCCTCGACGAATGCTGATGCGAGGTTAAGATCCAAGGACAAGCCAGCTTCCGATTCCCTTCTTGGCTTCATTGACCTATCATCATCCTGCAACCAATTAGGTCTGCGTTTCGCACTCTTTTCTCTAACGATCAGTCCCAATTGACAGCCACCGGTTGCTACAGACGCAAGCTTCTCCTCGTCCACGAACCTACCTTCTCTTACAGCGTCGGGATTTGTTACAGACCAATCTCCAGTGATGAGGAATATGGCATTGCCTAGGCTGACTTCACGGCCATGAGAATCGGTGAGCCTGCCTCTCTCAATCGCCCTCTTGATGTTCGCACGGACTAGCATATCCGCTTCATCAATGTCCTCGAGCATGATCACCAAAAACGGGTTTCTTCGAACAACCTCTGCAATCCGGTCTACAGCTGTTTTACCTCGGAAACTAATGTCCAAATCTTCATCATCCCGTCGTTTGCCTAGGCATATCATCACAGGATTAACCCCAAACATTTGATCGGCCAACACCGTTGCCATCTTCTTCTTCCCAACTCTGTCCGGCCCCGTGAATAACAACCAAATGTCACCCCTCGTTCCAGCACCACGTCGTTTCCCATTCCCCAATCTGCATCGGGTGATGGCTGAGGCCACAGCGGACGCTGCTTCAGCCTGCCACCACGCCTTCTCCATGAGCCCCTTGAGCAGTTTCTTGTACGTATCGGCATCCAAAGCGTTAGAGAATTTATCAAGCAACTTAGTCTGTGGCTCGGACGAGATGCAGCCCAAGAAGTCTTTAGCATGATCCTCCAAAGCTTTCTCAGGTCCGTTGTCCAGTCCTTTCCATCCAAGATTCAGATCGGTTCTGACTGGGCTTGTAGGGGAGCGATTGAGGAGATCCGCAGGTTGGCTCGAAGCTTGATTCATATTCAGTTGTAGAGCTGCCCCGAGAGGCTTGGCCATCTGCAGCTTCGGCTGGAAGGGCGAGCGCGACAGAAGGTTAGGATTATACAAGCTCGACATAGACAGAGCAGGCGGATCAGCCCTATCGAGCCGAGTATTCTGATGAAAATTTGGATGAAGCTGCAAGCATGTCTGCCTCCATTTCTTCTGCAACTCCTGCATCTTCTGCTTTGAAAGAACATGTTGATCCTTACCCTGTATATATAAAAATCATCAGCTCTAGACATAATTATATACCGAACATAACTGGATTTTGTAAAAGACACGAGCGTAAATAACAACCTGCGATTCATCTTCCGTTATAGCATCAACCGCGTTGAGTTTAGCATTCTGCAACCACGCAGGCAGAGACGGGACTGTGTCCTGTTTCGCCTCGGAGAACGATTTTTCAATAGCTGCGAGCTTCGCCTGTTCCTTTTCACAATTCTCCGAACATTTAGGACAAATGGACAATAGTTGAGTAGCGCCCGGGTTTTCAAATAGGCCCCTTGTTAGAGCCGGCAGAGGGCTCGCTACCGCCGGCTTCAACGGATTCAAAGACTCCAACGGATTGCTCAATATTCTCTCAACTCCAAGCCTAAATCAGAAAATCCAAATGAAAATTCAACACAACCAAATCAGTGATGCTCAAGTGAAAACTCAGACACAAAAAGGGGAATAAGATCCATCAATTGAAATGAAACAAGAGTGAAAAAATTGAATTCAAACCTGGGAAACAGCGCAGGCAGAGGCGATCTGGAAGCAATAGGCACAGCCTGCAGATCCCAATCAATCTCCATGGATGAATGATAAACTTGGCATCTCAGATATGTCTCACAAGTTGCAGTTCCAATTAACCAGAGCTTATTGGTTTCTCCGCCGAATCTAGCTAACAGAGCCTTGATCCCTGCCACCGCCGCCCTCGCCGTCTCCGAAACCACCGGCTGCTGCTGCTTCTGGTGCTCCACCAACCATTTCAAATCCCCCAAATCAAGGATCACTCCACCGCCCCTGATTCTGCCCTCGATCACCCCTCCCAATTCTTCAATTTTCGATGCTATCTGAATTTTATCGGATAAAAGCCCTAATTCAATTGACACAATCTCAACATTTTTTAGAATCGAATCATCCCCAATTTCCCTGTTGACTATCTTCCTCAGCAATTCCTTCACCACCGTCTCCGGCTCCGAATCGCCGACAAAAATCGGGTTCCGTTTCCTGCTTCTCGACATTATCTCCAAAGCCTTCTTCAATTCCTCCCCCTTGCCTCCACATACACAACCCTCACTCAATTCAACCCCCATCAACTTTTTTACTTCCATCAGTGACCCCAACCCAACCCAACCCAATATTTTCTTTTTCATATATTTTATATTAATATTTTGATTTATAATTAATTTAAATATATTAAATAATGTCTACAAATTATAATAAAAAAGTATATGATTCAAATTTAAAACAAAAAATATTAGATATTCAAATAATTAAAGCACAATATAATAATAAATTACACACATTAAAAAATATAATATGATCATAGAAATAAACAAACCAAAATACAAAGAAGAGTGGAAAAAAAAACTAGCTTAAACAAGATAAACATTAGTACATATTTAATTGTTTGTGCCAAATTTATTCCAAATGTGCTCAATCAAATCTTCTCGAAGAGCAATATGAGCTTCTCTATTGCGGAGTTGAGCTCGATTAGTCATATATGATGACAAGCTCCCGATCCGTTGAGTGGAATAGCAAAAGGCTTCAACATTTTCTTCATGTACTCTTGTATGCGTATCTTCAATAAACTCAGTGGCATCATAATAATTTTGATATGTATCACGTTCATCTTCTACTATCATATTATGCATGATGATACAAGCCATCATAATTTTTCCCATCAAAATCTTATCCCATACAAGACACGGCCGTCGCAAAAATGCGAAACGTGCTTGTAGGACTCCAAATGCTCGCTCAACATCTTTTCTAATGGACTCTTGGTGTTGAGCAAACAACTTATGCTTTTGAGTTTGTGGAGAAGTGATTGATTTGACAAATGTAGCCCATGCAGGATATATGCCATCAGTAAGATAGTATGCCCTATTATATTGATGACCATTCACTACATAATTAACATATGGTGCTCGACCTTCTAAGACATCATCAAAAACAGGAGACCGATGGAGTACATTAATATCATTGCACGAACCTGGAGTCCCAAAGAATGCATGCCATATCCATAAGTCGTATGATGCCACAACTTCCAAAATGATCGTTGGTTTTCCACTTCTCCCTGTATATTGTCCAGCCCATGCGTTAGGACAATTTTTCCACTGCCAATGCATGCAGTCTATACTCCCTATCATGCCTGGGAAACCACGTTGATCTGCTACATATAGAAGTTTGGCCATATCTTGTTCATTAGGTCTTCTAAGATATGTGGCACCAAAACATGAAATAACACCATCAACAAAATGCATTAGAGAATCTCTTGTCGCCGTTGAACTCATCCGCAAATATTCATCGACGACATCGGATGATGTCCCATACGCCAACACCCGCATAGCTCCTGTACACTTCTGTAAAGAGGACAAACTTTGTCTCCCAGTAGCATCGCGTCTCTCCTGAAAATACTCATCGTTAGCAGTCACAGCTTCTACTATCCGAAGGAATACGGATTTGTGCATGCGAAATCGGCGTCGGAACACCTCTGGTCCGTACGTCGGGTTGGGACCAAAATAGTCATTGATCAAACGCTCAGCACCAATCTCGCGTTGCCTTTCACAATACCTTTTTCTTACTCTAGAAGCTTGGACCCCTGCAGTTAGATTGGGAATGTTAGATAACATATTCTCAACAATTGTATAAATTTGATGATTTTGTTGAGAAACTCGTTCTTCCCATTGATTGAGTGCAATGGTATTTGAATCATCAGAACTTGAATCTGATGAAAGTGATGAGTTTTCACTGGAAGACATTTTTTGGAATTGGAGTAAGTAGTTGGTGTTATCTTCAAAAAGAATTCACAAGCTATTTATAAACTAAATACTATTTACAAGTGGCACAGAATTCATATTTTCATCTAGACATGTGATAGACACATTTGCAGTAATGCATGTGATATATCAATAACTTTAGTAGTATAATGCATGTGATATCTGACTCATATTTCCAACAAGACATGTGATAGACATACTTGCAGTAATGCATGTGACATATCAATCACTTTTGTCAGAACATGCATGTGATAAATAAATTACGCTTGTGACATAATAATCACTTTTTCCAGAAAATGCATGTGATAAAGAAATTACGCTTGTGACTTCTCAATCACTTTTGCCAGAAAATGCATGTGACATATTGTTTCTGAAATCCCACTTACTTTTGCATGTGATAGAGAAATAATGTTCCTGACATCTTAATAATTATTTTTACTAGTAAATGCATGTGATATCAA
Organism: Salvia hispanica; assembly: GCF_023119035.1. NCBI lineage: Eukaryota > Viridiplantae > Streptophyta > Magnoliopsida > Lamiales > Lamiaceae > Salvia > Salvia hispanica. Next base: position 25,531,963 of record NC_062965.1, read on the forward strand.
ACTCATATCTGCAAATCCATGTGGTAAAATTTGAAGTTTGTGACATCCCACTTACTTTTGCAGAAAATTCTTGTGACACTAATTTATTTTACATAAATTTATGTTACATAAAGTGCAAACAAAGATCACACCAAATGAAGTAAATTAAGATCACACAAAACTAACATTACATAATTAAAAGCACACCATACAAATATTACTACAACTAAGATCACACCAAACTACTATTACATAACTTGTTGTCACACCAAACTCATCTCAAACTAAAAGCATTTATTTTCCAAACACAATCTCCGTTAGGTTGCGTTTCATGTCTTGATCTTCTGGGGACAAGTGCTCTTTCTCCAACAACTTAAGCAACATTCTTTGGTACATCTTCATAGAGGGCTTATCCAGCTTTTCACGTTCTAGCTGCAGTCGAGCCCTTGCTATTTCGTTCTCATTATCTTTAGCTAGCCTAAGTGCATGAAGATCTGCAGCACATTGTGCATTAATAGAATCAGATTGTGTTACCTTGCCTTTTCCTTTTCTTTTTGCCTTGTCTCTGCCTATAGGTCGGGAACTAGTTGAATGTCCAGATGTGGGAGTTTCCGGATTTGAAGGGATAGTATACTCGCCGGATTCAGAAGTCTTTGTCCTCTTTGAGCTGCTGCCATCCTGTTCATTAGCAAAATTTTCATTGTCAGGAAATACCTGTGTTGCATCATGAACACTCCACTTCTCATGTTTACTCATAACTTCATTAAACACTATCAAATCTTGAAAGCCGTTGCCTCCGTCGCCTTTGTAGATGCTATGAGCTTCATTCTCAACATCCTGGTCGCTCATGCCACTCCTTTTTCGGGCGTTGGCAGCTCTGCAAGCAGCCACCCATTTGTTGGCGTTTCCGTTAAGTCGTTTCCATCGACCCTTCAAAGAGTCCATATTTCTTTTGTTAATTTCACCTGGATTTTCTGCTTGGCAGACATGATACAATTTATGGACATTTAGCCATAATGTATCTCCCTTCTGATTTTTACCACGCACACTATCTTCGCTTGCGTAGACCCAAGAAGACATAAGTGCTATGTCTTCTCTCACACCCCAACTTAGATTTTTTGAGCTCCTCTGATTTTTGTTCGCTTGTTGGACATCTCCGAACAAATTGCGGGTGATATTTCCAGACGTGGGAATTTCAGTAGATGTAGGAATTTGGCTTAAATTTGGAGAAAATTCAAGGTTTTGTGAATACTCCGGATTTGAAAAAAATTGGGAGTTTGGATATTCTGATAATTGTTGATAATTTTGGGAATTTTGATGGTTTGAGAAACAAGGACGATAGTCTGGATAATTTGGATCCATGAAACCAAATTTATCAAAACAAGAATGAAAAGAAAGTTATTTGTTTGTGAAGAGTTTTGCATGCTTAGTGGGATATATATAGAAAAAATGAAGCATAATAAAAAAGTAGCAAATAATAAAGAAATAATAAAAAAAAATAACAATTAATCATAAATAAAATGAACTAGTTCACGTGAATTTTTCAGAAAAGGAGCTGACATGAATGTTTGGAAGAATAATTCACATGAGTTTTGAAATGATATATAAAGACAAAAATAATAGTAATTAAATAAATTAAAATTAATCACTTAAAGTAATAAAAATTTCATAAATTCACAATATTCAAAACATTCAAAAGTATTTAGATTTCATATTTATAGATTACAATTCTAAGACATGTACATTATTAAATAAAATAGTGATAATCAATAATTAATAGTAAATAAAAAATGTAAAAATAGTAATACATGAAACCAATAAAAAGTTGACAAGTGTCATTTGGCCTTCATTTTTGGATGGACCGGCTGACAAGCCATGAAAATGGGGGTTGGGTTGGGCAATTTTATTTTTGGTTTATTTTTAATACTCCCTATTTTGTCCTATATGCCCCACCCCCATCCCATAGTCACGATGGGAGTGGTCTAAGAATAATCAAAACTGCAAATACTATGAGTTCGAAATCCGAAGCGAAGCTGCCGGCGGAAGTGGTGATTTTCCCAATCCCGGCGCAGGGACACATGAATTGCATGCTCAATCTTGCTCATCTCTTCTGTTTATCTGACTTCCACGTCACCTTCATCGTCTCCGAGTTCAACCACCGCCTCCTCCTCAAGAACACCTCCGTCCCCGCCACCTTCGCCGCCTATCCCGGCTTCCAGTTCCGGGCCATCCCCGACGGCCTCCCCGACGACCATCCCCGCTTGGGTGCCCAAGCCGGAGGAGTCAGTCCCGCCGTTATAAACAACATGGTTCCACTTTTCAAGAAAATGATGGCCGACGAACACCTCCACGCTTCCCCTCACCGCAGGCCGGCCACGTGCTTTGTCGCCGACGGCAGTTTCAGTTTTGCTGCTGACTTTGCGGAAGAGAACGGCCTTCCCTTGGTCTATTTCCGAACCCCCAGCGCCGCCTACTTTTGGGCTTTTTTTCAAGTTTATGATCTCGTTCAAGCTCAAGAAATTCCCATTAAAGGTAATCTTAATTAATACTCATTCATGATTTGTCATCGTCGTATGTGACTTTAGTTTTAAGAAAAATGACGGAAAAAGTCAGTGCAATGCGAACTACTCCCTCCGTCCCACAAAGATTGTCTCATTTTTTCATTTCCGTCCGTTCCACAAAATTTGTCATATTTCACTTTATATCATTTTTTATAATGGACCTTATATTCGAGTAACTCATTCCTACTCATATTTTATTATAAAACTATATATAAAGTAAGACTCACGTTCTACTAACTTTTTAACACATTTTTCATTAAATTTGTTAAAACTCGTATCCAGTTAAAGTGAGGCAATCTGTGTGACGGAGGGAGTACTATCTTTTCATATTAGTGATAATAAGAGTCTAGTTGCGCCTTCCTTATCCTGGCAGGCGCGTTGAGTTGAAATGAGTCATATAATATGTAATCCATTACTATAATAGTAAGTGTGACAGCTAGACCAAAAAGAAAACTGGTAACTACGAAATTGAAGACAAAGGGAATTACTACCTCCATTCTTGAAAATTTGTCTCATTATTCCATTTTCGTCTCGTCCCCTAAAATTTTTCTTATTTCACTTTTATCATTTTTGGTAATGGACCCCGTATTCCACTAACTTATTCCTACTCACATTTTATTATAAAACTAATATATAAAAGTAGATCAACAATCCACTAACTTTTTCAACTTACTTTCTATTGCTCCCTCCGTCCGCCATTAGGAGTCCTAGTTGGCCATTTTAGTCCGTCCGCCATTAGGAGTCCCGGTTCACTTTTACAATAAATGGACCTCACATTCCACTATCTTTTCTCACCCACTTTCCTTTATATTTCTTAAAACTCGTACCGAACTCAACCGGGGCTCCTAATGGGGACGGGGAGTACATTTCTTAAAATCAGTACCGGGTCAAAATGGGATAAATTTTGGTGGACGGAGGTAGTAACATGTAACATGATCACATTTTGTAAAATAAAAAAAAAAATGATTAATTGATGATGCAGGGAAATCGATGGATGGATTAGTGAAAGGCATACCGGGAATGGATGGATTCCTCCGACGCCGGGACCTGCCAACCTTCTTCCGCACCAACGACGTAAATGACCGTCTTCTTCAGAGCTTAGCAGCATCGACGAGGCAAATAGTACGAGCACAAGCAGTCATATTCAACACATTCGAAGATTTAGAGGGGCCGATTTTATCAGCCATGTTCGATAAATTGCCACGAATCTACTCTATCGGTCCGATCCACGAGCACCAAAAGTCCAGGCTCATAGAGAAGAAATCCGAGGCCTCAATTGTTGCCGGCAATTTATGGGCGGAAGACCGGAGCTGCATTGATTGGCTGAACGCTCAGATGCCGAGATCGGTGATCTATGTGAGCTTTGGGAGCATAGCAGTTGTGACGAGAGAGCAATTGATGGAGTTCTGGCATGGTTTGATCAATAGCTCTCACAGATTCTTGTGGGTGATGCGCTCGGATTTCGTCACCGGAGAAGATGGGGATGATCAAATTCCCGCGGAATTGATGGAAGGTAATAAAGAAAAGGGTTACATGGTGAAGTGGGCTCCACAGGAGGAGGTTCTCGGTCATCCTGCAGTGGGTGCATTCTTGACGCACAGTGGATGGAACTCGACTCTGGAGAGCATTGTTGCCGGTGTGCCGATGATATGCTGGCCTTATTTTGGTGATCAAACTATTAATAGTAGGTTCGTGAGTGAGGTTTGGAGGATCGGTCTTGACATTAAAGATACTTGTGATAGATTTATTATCGAGAAGGCGGTTAGGGAGGTTATGGAAGTGAGGAAGGATGAGTTTTTGGAAAGGGCAGATGGTATGTCCAATATGGCTAAGAAGGCTGTTCAAAGAGGTGGTTTCTCTTATACCAATTTGGATGCTCTGATTGAGTATATTAAGTCATTGATAACATTTACCACTTGATAATTATTGGACTAGTGGAAGTCATACACTTCAAATTATGTTGTAAATATAATAAAAATGAACTTACAATTTCTTAATTGAAATGGATGATAATACAATTATAATTTATTGATATGGGATGAATATATATATATATTTGAAAAATCAGGCTACTGCAACAGCATCCGATGAAGGCCTCTGGAATATGCAAACCTTGCAGGAAGGCGAATAGAGCGAGGGCGTGAAGTAGTCATCTTCTCCTCCGACCATCGGCATCGGCACCCCTCTCTTGGCCGGGCTCACGTATCCTGGCCTGTACGTCTTCCCGAGAATTCCCTCAACTCCCTCCGAAAGATCCAACAACTTGAACTGCGTCTCCAGATGAGCGTACGCATCTTCATTGGGTAACTGATAGTTGTGAACCCGATTCTCCTCTTTTCCGATGGGGACCACCCTTATGTCCAACTCCACCAGCCCTGTCACGCTCACTCTCACCGTGTTGACATCGTCCGTCCTCTCAACTGTAACATCTCTTTCTCCCGTGTCCACCCTCCACTCGGCCTCCCCGTCTCTGGGGATGCTTATTGGGTGGCCGTTCCACTTGAATAAAATCGCATCGACGTTGTCACTCCAATGTGAGAGTTTCCTGGCTGCTATGACCAATGTGTGGGAATCAAACATGACGGAGAGGGCTTGAACCCATGTGTAGTCACGAGTCCTCCCCTGTGGCCTAGTCCCGATGAGGTGAGCGTTAATGTGGAGATTCTCGTCGGATACAATGGCGTAGTCGCTGCCTTTGGATCCGTGGAAGTAGAACATTACGCCATCCCCTCCCACAAAACGAGGGTCGTAGCATAGGGAGCCGTAGCCATTGCACTTAGGCCTCCTCCCTGCCATAAGAAAGTTGCAAGCAATATATAAGGACTATCCCAAAAAAAAAAAAAAAAACCATGAAGGCTTAGTCCAACGCAGACAATATCCAAACTAGACTTACATTTGCAGGTGGCTTCACATTTGCTGCTGCAGTCGACGAAGCATCCCTTGTTCTTCTTGTTCTTCTTCGGCTTCCTCTGCGGGCACTCAGCAGGGCAGGTGAGGGTCTTGTAGAGGCATTTTCCCCTTGCTTGGCAGAAAGATCTTTCTTGCCCTGTGTTTGGCAGTGGGGTTACTACAATATAATTTGTCGAAGCCGCGTCGTATGGAGGCCTCTTTCGTTTAACGCCGTTGCTTGCATTGCTATCGCTGTTTCCGTTGCCATTGCCATTGCCATTGCCGTTGTTGCCTCCGCTGTTTCCGTTCCCATTTCCGTTGCCGTTGTTGCCTCCGCTGTTTCCGTTCCCATTTCCGTTGCCGTTGTTGCCTCCTGCATTGCCATTTCCATTACCATTTCCATTCCTTCCTCCACCGTTCCCGTTCCCATTAGCATTACCGTTGCTTCCGCCACTGTTTCCATTGCCGTTAGCGTTTCCATTTTTGCCACCACCGTTCCCGTTCCCGTTAGCGTTTCCGTTATTTCCTCCATCATTACCGTTACCGTTGGCGTTTCCGTTTTTGCCCCCACCATTTCCGTTCCCATTAGCGTTTCCGTTTTTGCCTCCATCGTTCCCGTTCCCGTTAGCATTTCCGTTTTTGCCCCCACCATTTCCGTTGCCGTTAGCGTTTCCGTTGTTGCCTCCAGCGTTCTCGTTGCCATTAGCATTTCCATTCTTGCCTCCCCCATTTCCGTTGCCGTTAGCGTTTCCGTTGTTGCCTCCAGCGTTCTCGTTGCCATTAGCATTTCCATTCTTGCCTCCCCCATTTCCGTTGCCACTCGCATTGCCACTGTTTTGGGCAAGAATGCTGCTTACTTCAAAGGAGATGAAGAGCACAATAAGAGCCAGCACAATCAAGTGCCTCCTCGTAGCCATCACTTTGAGATTTGTGATGGCAAATTCAAAAGTAATTGTTTGTTTATTTTGGTAGTGGAAGAAGATGCTTCAATATGTACATCAAATCCGTGCATTTATAACTGCTGAAACCATATAACTCCATAGAGTTTGGTTGAAGCAAGATCTTGCTTGTTCACATGGACGAATACAGCTAGCTCTACGTACCTTTGTTTGTTCTCTAATTTCTATTCGAGTCTTTTATAAGTAACTTTTGATAGGTCAATCAAAATGTAGATTAATTTGAAATTATTTTTCCTAGATTTGACGAGAAATGTTTTTTTCACAACATTAATTTATTAGACAAGTAAGCTGATCAGATATATCATTGTTCCAAAAATTATAAATATTCGAGACCTTTTAGGTTGGGTAGAATTATAAAGACTTTAGTCGAATTTTAGTTAAAAAAATGCCTCGTTGACTCGATCATCTTTTTAGGTTTCTCCATGAACAAAAAAACAGCTTAATACTCAAAGTAGATTCTTTGCCATTAAATGATTGAATAGCTTCAACTTGATGATATAATTAATTAATAAGAGGAGTAAAGATGGTAGCAAGCATTAACTTTGAAGCCTTACTGCAAAAAGTCAAAACTCGAACCTCTCTTCTTGCCAAACGCATCGGCAAGTTGAATCTCATTTGACTCCAATGTTTATAAAACGGATCAGACTTGCGACCAAAACGACAAAATATGAGTTCATGATTCAATTGATCGGACAAAAAACAGTAGATAAAAAGTTAATTATAATATATAGACATTAAAATTTAGTGAATGATAGACAAAACAACATTTTGGAACAAGTTTACAAATCTACAAATAAACTCAAATCAAATAAAATAATTGTTTTATATAATTACAACAAGAAATATCTTTTTTATAAATAATAATTATAATAACAAAAAATACAATTATTATTATTGTTGTTGTTTTTGTTGTGGTTGTTGTTGTTTCTAATCATAAAGCTTGATTTATTCATTTTTCTATAATTTAAAATAAGTGGATAAGAAAAAAAATTAATTTTTATTTTTATATCAAATTAATAACGTAATAGTAGAAAATTTTAATTTATTAAAAAAATAAACTTAATGTACGAAACAAAATTAAATGCTTGCCTGAATTAAACGAAACGACTATAAGTAATTATGTTAATAATAAATTTTACTATTAAAATCAAGCTAAATGTATATATTAACAATAATACTATACACTACACGAGAGATGTATTTGCTCACGTAAAATATGGGCTATAAATTTTTACATGCATCTCGACTAGTCAATTGTACATCTCATTGTATTTGAATATTCTATTTAAATATCAAACCGGTTTTTAAATGTAATTATTATATATCATATATATTTATTTTTTATACATATCAATTATAATAAATATAATTCAATTTAAGTATGTACTAGTAGAATTTATTAATTTTGTATTAGTATGTCATATGCAAATCATATAATAGTAATAATTTTAACCTCAGATCTATTTAAGGAGGTCCACTTATGTAACATCAAGTCCAATTAAATGGAAGAAAAGCCCAAACTTACAAACACATCTATAACTGTAAGTCCAATAGAACTGCGATGCTTTTACCAGTATTCCATCAATCATCATCCCATGAGTTTTTCAGCAATTTAATCATCGATATCTAACTCCGATTTCACACAAATTCAGATAAATTTTAAAGCAGATTTAAAACTCAGAATCTTTTTTATTTCTGAACTTGAAAATTTTTATTTGTTTGTTTACTAAATGTTGGGTATCGGTGGTGCATACCCGAACTCCACATTAGTATGATATTGTTCGCTTTGGGCAAAGTCCTCACGGTTTTGCTCTTGGGGTACTCCCCAAAAAGCCTCATACTAATGGAGTTGGGGTAGCCTATTTATACACTTGCAAGTCTTGTTCATTCTCTAATGTGGAAATTGTTTACCCTCACAATCCTCCCCTCAAACCAAGACCACCAGACCAAGACCACATGTGTGCCTCATGTTACAGGTCACCTGGTCACCACAAGTCTTGGTCGAGCTCACGCAGAGACATTGGAGAACTTGCAAGTGCAACCACCGAACCCCAAGCCACACAGGCCCAGCCCTGAACCGGGGCTCTGATACCACTGTAGGGATCAGATTAGTAAAGTATGAGAGAGGGAAAAGTAGAGGAGAGAAGAGAGAATAAAGTAGGTGGAGAATAAAATAAGAGAGATGACTTTTTGCTAAAAATGAAAATAAGTCACTTATAGTGGGACACTCCAAAAAGGAATACAAGTCACTTATCTTGGGACGGAGAGAGTATTAATAAAACATAATTCGCATGTGTGTATCGTATTAAAAATAAATTAGAGTGTTAATTAATTTTCATGTCTATGTAATTGAGTATTTTACCAAAATTATTACTAGTGTTAATCAGTTATCAAACAAGGACGAAAAAATCGATAATAGTTGTACATATGAGTTATGGCCAACTCATCATGTCAATCTATTGATTTCTGAGTCAGTCTTACTTAAAGTCTTACTTAAATGTGTCTAATTGTATAGGAATTTTATTAGACTATATATTTTTAATCCTAAACCCATAATTAATTAGTGGGTTATTCAAGTCATCACCCGTATTTGAAATGTACTTACATCCCCAACCGAGAAAAGTTGGGAAAATCGCAAATTTAATTTTGGCGGTGGAATTAGTTGATGTATTCCATTATTATATAGTATGATAATTGAACATAGTATCAATCAAAATATTATTTTCCAAACTTAATTTTGTGAAGTTAGGTTGCAATTATAGATTTATAGTAGTAGATTAATTTGCAAACATACACATGGAATAATTTACAAATATACGTAAGCAGTGAACAACATGTATAGTAGTTATTCAAGGGGTTGATCAATTGCTAACTACAACTAATTTAAAGCTATAGGATTTTAGAAAATATGTGGTCTACAATTTGCCAGGTGTAATTTTTGTTTTTATTAATTAAATCAAAAAAGATTAAAAAAAAAAAACTCAAAATTAGGGTTTTGGATGAAAATGTCAATATAGTATTCCGAAAATATCAACACAATGCTTTGAGAATGTTAACTCATTGCTTATATTGACATTCTACATGTATTATATTGACATATTTTATATAGTATGTTGACATTTTTGCTTATACGAAAAAATTAAAAAATTTTGAATTTTTTTTCAAATTTTGACGTCGGAACATATGCATGTAGGATATCGTTGGAATTCTTATGAAATTATCTTTAATTTGATATATGTTATATGAATTTAAAGTTTTGGGATTTCTTTTAAAAGTTAGCTATAACTAAACATGTAGTTAATTGACATTAATACTCCTATTGATATTTTTTGAAATTAACCTATGGCCTTATTGACGTTTTTCGTTGATCGCATTGACATTTAGGGATTGATGATCTAAGTCCTTAATTTGAATATTTAATGGCTATTATTTAATTATAGTTAGCAATTAAGTTATGAGTTAGCAATATAACACTCCCCAGTTATTCAATTTATCAAAACTAATGCAACTTTTCAGGCCCTCTTTTTCGATAATCCAAGTCACAAAGTTTGAATAGAAAAGGACAACATTCAAATTAAAATTTGATACTATATTGATAACTCAATACCTAATTGTTAACTACAATTAAATATTAGCCTTTAGATATTTAAATCAATATCAGTCTCAAAATGTCAATATCATAAAAAAAACGTCAATAAGGGTATTAAGGTCAATTTACAACAAATTAGTTGTAACTATCTTTTTTAAAATATCATAGTATAACTTTAAAACGCATATAACTTTCTCGATTTAAATTATTTTTCGCATAATATATATCAAATTAAAGATAATTTCATAAGGATTATAACGAAATCTCACTTGCATATGTTCTGATGTCAAAATTTGAAAAAAAAAATCAAAAATTTTCAATTTTTTCGTACAGCAACAAATGTCAACATATTATATAAAATATGTAAATGTAATACACGTGGAATGTCATTCTTAAAGCAGTGTGTTGACATTCTCAAAGCATTGTGTTGATATTTTCAAAACACTATATTGACATTTTCATCCAAGATCCTAATTTTGTAGTGTTTTTTATCTTTTTTTATTTAATTAATAAAAACGAAAATTATACGTGGCAAATTTTAGACCACTAAATTTTTAAAATCCTATAGTCTTAAGTTAGTTGTAGTTAGCAACTAGAGAGTGAGGTAACAATTAATCACTCCCCATAGTAAAATAGTAAAACAAAAACAAAACATTGTTGTCACTGAAACGATTCTTGTACTTTTTGATTTTTTTTTCTTCAAAATATCATTCATCTCTAAGACTATCTCCATCCGTGACACTCATCCAACCCAACCCCAATCAACTTTTTAATAAAATATTCATTTCTCTATCCTCCACATACACAACCCTCACTCAATTCAACTCCCATCAACTTTTTTACTTCCATCAGTGACCCCAACCCAACCCAACCCAATATTTTCTTTTTCATATATTTTATATTAATATTTTGATTTATAATTAATTTAAATATATTAAATAATGTCTACAAATTATAATAAAAAAGTATATGATTCAAATTTAAAATAATTAAAGCACAATATAATAATAAATTACACACATTAAAAAATACAATATGATAATAGAAATAAACAAACCAAAATACAAATGAAGAGTGGAAAAAAAAACTAGCTTAAACAAGATAAACATTAGTACATATTTAATTGTTTGTGCCAAATTTATTCCAAATGTGCTCAATCAAATCTTCTCGAAGAGCAATATGAGCTTCTCTATTGCGGAGTTGAGCTCGATTAGTCATATATGATGACAAGCTCCCGATCCGTTGAGTGGAATAGCAAAAGGCTTCAACATTTTCTTCATGTACTCTTGTATGCGTATCTTCAATAAACTCAGTGGCATCATAATAATTTTGATATGTATCACGTTCATCTTCTACTATCATATTATGTATGATGATACAAGCCATCATAATTTTTCCCATCAAAATCTTATCCCATACAAGACACGGCCGTCGCAAAAATGCGAAACGTGCTTGTAGGACTCCAAATGCTCGCTCAACATCTTTTCTAATGGACTCTTGGTGTTGAGCAAACTTATGCTTTTGAGTTTGTGGAGAAGTGATTGATTTGACAAATGTAGCCCATGCAGGATATATGCCATCAGTAAGATAGTATGCCCTATTATATTGATGACCATTCACTACATAATTAACATATGGTGCTCGACCTTCTAAGACATCATCAAAAACAGGAGACCGATGGAGTACATTAATATCATTGCACGAACCTGGAGTCCCAAAGAATGCATGCCATATCCATAAGTCGTATGATGCCACAACTTCCAAAATGATCGTTGGTTTTCCACTTCTCCCTGTATATTGTCCAGCCCATGCGTTAGGACAATTTTTCCACTGCCAATGCATGCTACATATAGAAGTTTATCATATCTTGTTCATTAGGTCTTCTAAGATATGTGGCACCAAAACATGAAATAACACCATCAACAAAATGCATTAGAGAATCTCTTGTCGCCGTTGAACTCATCCGCAAATATTCATCGACGACATCGGATGATGTCCCATACGCCAACACCCGCATAGCTCCTGTACACTTCTGTAAAGAGGACAAACATTGTCTCCCAGTAGCATCGCGTCTCTCCTGAAAATACTCACGTTAGCAGTCACAGCTTCTACTATCCGAAGGAATACGGATTTGTGCATGCGAAATCGGCGTCGGAACACCTCTGGTCCGTACGTCGGGTTGGGACCAAAATAGTCATTGATCAAACGCTCAGCACCAATCTCGCGTTGCCTTTCACAATACCTTTTTCTTACTCTAGAAGCTTGGACCCCTGCAGTTAGATTGGGAATGTTAGATAACATATTCTCAACAATTGTATAAATTTGATGATTTTGTTGAGAAACTCGTTCTTCCCATTGATTGAGTGCAATGGTATTTGAATCATCAGAACTTGAATCTGATGAAAGTGATGAGTTTTCACTGGAAGACATTTTTTGGAATTGGAGTAAGTAGTTGGTGTTATCTTCAAAAAGAATTCACAAGCTATTTATAAACTAAATACTATTTACAAGTGGCACAGAATTCATATTTTCATCTAGACATGTGATAGACACATTTGCAGTAATGCATGTGATATATCAATAACTTTAGTAGTATAATGCATGTGATATCTGACTCATATTTCCAACAAGACATGTGATAGACATACTTGCAGTAATGCATGTGACATATCAATCACTTTTGTCAGAACATGCATGTGATAAATAAATTACGCTTGTGACATAATAATCACTTTTTCCAGAAAATGCATGTGATAAAGAAATTACGCTTGTGACTTCTCAATCACTTTTGCCAGAAAATGCATGTGACATATTGTTTCTGAAATCCCACTTACTTTTGCATGTGATAGAGAAATAATGTTCCTGACATCTTAATAATTATTTTTACTAGTAAATGCATGTGATATCAAACTCATATCTGCAAATCCATGTGGTAAAATTTGAAGTTTGTGACATCCCACTTACTTTTGCAGAAAATTCTTGTGACACTAATTTATTGTACATAAATTTATGTTACATAAAGTGCAAACAAAGATCACACCAAATGAAGTAAATTAAGATCACACAAAACTAACATTACATAATTAAAAGCACACCATACAAATATTACTACAACTAAGATCACACCAAACTACTATTACATAACTTGTTGTCACACCAAACTCATCTCAAACTAAAAGCATTTATTTTCCAAACACAATCTCCGTTAGGTTGCGTTTCATGTCTTGATCTTCTGGGGACAAGTGCTCTTTCTCCAACAACTTAAGCAACATTCTTTGGTACATCTTCATAGAGGGCTTATCCAGCTTTTCACGTTCTAGCTGCAGTCGAGCCCTTGCTATTTCGTTCTCATTATCTTTAGCTAGCCTAAGTGCATGAAGATCTGCAGCACATTGTGCATTAATAGAATCAGATTGTGTTACCTTGCCTTTTCCTTTTCTTTTTGCCTTGTCTCTGCCTATAGGTCGGGAACTAGTTGAATGTCCAGATGTGGGAGTTTTCGGATTTGAAGGGATAGTATACTCGCCGGATTCAGAAGTCTTTGTCCTCTTTGAGCTGCTGCCATCCTGTTCATTAGCAAAATTTTCATTGTCAGGAAATACCTGTGTTGCATCATGAACACTCCACTTCTCATGTTTACTCATAACTTCATTAAACACTATCAAATCTTGAAAGCCGTTGCCTCCGTCGCCTTTGTAGATGCTATGAGCTTCATTCTCAACATCCTGGTCGCTCATGCCACTCCTTTTTCGGGCGTTGGCAGCTCTGCAAGCAGCCACCCATTTGTTGGCGTTTCCGTTAAGTCGTTTCCATCGACCCTTCAAAGAGTCCATATTTCTTTTGTTAATTTCACCTGGATTTTCTGCTTGGCAGACATGATACAATTTATGGACATTTAGCCATAATGTATCTCCCTTCTGATTTTTACCACGCACACTATCTTCGCTTGCGTAGACCCAAGAAGACATAAGTGCTATGTCTTCTTTCACACCCCAACTTAGATTTTTTGAGCTCCTCTGATTTTTGTTCGCTTGTTGGACATCTCCGAACAAATTGCGGGTGATATTTTCAGACGTGGGAATTTCAGTAGATGTAGGAATTTGGCTTAAATTTGGAGAAAATTCAAGGTTTTGTGAATACTCCGGATTTGAAAAAAATTGGGAGTTTGGATATTCTGATAATTGTTGATAATTTTGGGAATTTTGATGGTTTGAGAAACAAGGACGATAGTCTGGATAATTTGGATCCATGAAACCAAATTTATCAAAACAAGAATGAAAAGAAAGTTATTTGTTTGTGAAGAGTTTTGCATGCTTAGTGGGATATATATAGAAAAAATGAAGCACAATAAAAAAGTAGCAAATAATAAAGAAATAATAAAAAAAATAACAATTAATCATAAATAAAATGAACTAGTTCACGTGAATTTTTCAGAAAAGGGGCTGACATGAATGTTTGGAAGAATAATTCACATGAGTTTTGAAATGATATATAAAGACAAAAATAATAGTAATTAAATAAATTAAAATTAATCACTTAAAGTAATAAAAATTTCATAAATTCACAATATTCAAAATATTCAAAAGTATTTAGATTTCATATTTATAGATTACAATTCTAAGACATGTACATTATTAAATAAAATAGTGATAATCAATAATTAATAGTAGTAAATAAGAAAAGTAAAAATAATAATACAGGAAACCAATGAAAATTCGACATGTGTCATTTGGCCTTCACTTTTGTATGGGCCGGCTGACAAGCCTTGAAAATGGGGGTTGGGTTGGATAATTTTATTTTTGCTTTATTTTTAATACTTCCTATTTTGTCTTATATGCTCCACTCCCATCTCATAGTCACCGATGGTTCAACAGCATGTAATATACTACCTCCGTTCCGAACTAGGCCATATGTAATACACTTTCAAAATATTTCAATTAAAAATAAGACATTTATACATAGCTATCACATCGGGCCAAAAAGTCTTTTTACAATTTTTCAAAAACTCTCGTGAAGCAGTCAAGAATTCTTGCATTTTATAGATGAAAAGATAATGACAAATGAGATTTTGTTATTACTAGGTATTATTTTAGTGATAGATTTAAGTTAGTAAAACTGAATTCCTTGTAACTGTGACACCTAGTAATTTACTCCACTATAAAAGAATGAGATGTTAAACTAAAGTACATTAAAATGAAAGTCTAAACCCTGAGGGCTCGTTCGGTAATGAGTAATTGGCCAGAATCGGGGTCAAATCAGTGCATTAATCATAGTTCGGTGTTCAATTACTGAACAAGCATGGCCCTTGAAAAAGACCCCGGCCCGCACCATGCTCTTTGACTTTTGTCTGAAATAATTCACGCTTCCAACTTGATAGAAATCTCGCCAGCAACAGTGATTAAGAAATGGTGACGAGATTACCAAAGTACCCCTCATAATTTTGGCTCCCCCCCCAAGTCCGCATTTTCACCTTCATTCTCGGATGTGCATTTGGGTGTGCATTCTCTCTCTACCCTGCACTGCACATAGTAGTTGACCAGACGGAGTCCAAGACTCACTACTTCCTTCTCCATAACTTGCAGACTTATTCCATAAGCTTTTATTCTCCATCTTTTAATTCAGACATGATCGATCGAAAAGATATATGTTTGTAAAAGAGTAAAAATTCAGACATGATCAATCGAAAAGCTATATGTTTGTAAAAGAGTAAAAGATGGAGAATAAAAGCTTATGGAATAAACTTGCAAGTTACGGAGAAGATGAGAAGGAAGTAGTGAGTCTTGGACTCTGTCTAGTCAACTACTATGTGCAGTGCAGGGTAGAGAGAGAATGCACACCCAAATGCACATCCGAGAATGAAGGTGAAAATGCTGAGTTGGGGGGAAGCCAAAATTATGAGGGGTACTTTGGTAATCTCGTCACCATTTCTTCATCACTGTTGCAGGCGAGATTTCCAATAGTTGTAAGCGTGAATTATTTCAAACAAAAGTCAAAGAGCACAGTGTGGGCCAGGGTCTTTTTCATGGGCCATGCTTGTTCATAATTGAACACCGAACTGTCATTAATGCACTAATTTGACCCCAATTCTGGCCAATTAATCATCACCGAACAAACCCTCAGGGTTTAGGCTTTCACTTTAATCTACTTTATTTTACCATCTCATTCTTCTATAGTGGAGTAGATTACTAGGTGCCACAGCTACAAGGAATTCAGTTTTACTAACCTAAATCTATCACTAAAATAATAAAAATAATTACTCCCTCGGTCCCAAGATAATTCAACCCAATATTCCATTTCGGGTCGTTCCAAATAATTTGTTCCACTTCACTTTTACCATTTTTGGTAGTAGACCCAATATTCCACTAACTTATTCCTACTCACATTTTATTATAAAACTAATACTTTAAAAGTAGGACTCACATCCCACCAACTTTTTCAACTTACTTTCCATTGGATTTCTTAAAATTCGTGTCGAGTGAAAGTGTCCCAAATTATCTTGGGACAGAGGGAGTACCTAGTAATAACAAAATCTCATTTTTCATTATCTTTTCATCTATAAAATGCAAGAATTCTTGACTGCTTTATATTCACTCGAGAATTTTTGAAAAATCAAAAAACAAATACTATGAGTTCGAAACTGCCGGCGCACGTGGTGATACTCCCATTTCCGGCGCAGGGGCACATGAACAGCATGCTCAATCTTGCTCATCTCTTCTGTCTAACTGACTTCCACGTCACCTTCATCGTGTCGGAGTTCACCCACCGCCTCCTCCTCAAGAACACCTCCGTCCCCGCCACTTTCGCCGCCTATCCCGGCTTCCAGTTCCGGATTATCCCCGATGGCCTCCCCGACGATCACCCCCGCTTCGGTGACAGAATCCCTGATATCGTTCCCGCCGTTTCAAACACCATGGTTCCACTTTTCAAGAAAATGATGGCCGACAAACACCTCCTCGCTTCCCCGGGCCACCGCAGGCCTGCCACTTGCTTTGTCGCCGACGGCTTTTTCAGCTTCGCCGCTGACTTTGCGGAAGAGATCGGCCTTCCCTTGGTCTATTTCCGGACTCCCAGCGCTGCCTACCTTTGGGCGTATTTTCACGTCGATGATCTCATTCAAGCTCAACAAATCCCCATTAAAGGTAATCTAATCACTCCCTCCGTCTGCTATTAGAAGTCTCAATTTTTCATTTTGATCTGTTCACATTTTATACTTCCTCCTAAAGAAAAATGGATAGAATGATTATTTAGTGAAATGACTCCCGATTTTATATGCTACTATTACTTACCATTTACAATAAAAGTGAATTGTGACTCTAATTGGCAGACGAACCAAAATGAAAAAATGAAACTCCTAATCGTGAAGAGAGGGAGTACATTGTATTTGCATGATAGACCAAATTGGCTCTTCTCCTATTTAGACTGTGAGATGGCCTCGAGTGACCTCGACCAATGGCTATGGAGACATTTGGCTTACGGGGTAGTGGCCAATCACTCCCGGCACAATAGATGAGCAGTGAGCTATAGTAAATGTGTATGAGTTCTCTTATTTGGTCTGCAACATGGTCACTTTCATCAAATGTGCAACTTTGGTAGGCATTTATAGATATAATGAGCTTTAGTATTTTGTGCATGGGTTCACCGATTGGGTCCGTAACATATCATTTTTCATCAAATTATGAGTTTTCCTATTTCCTCTGTCACATGATCACTTTTTGTGATATTCAAAACTGTAGTATGAAACTTTTGGCATGAAACTTTTCAGTAACATTCGAAACATTTGATATGAGTTCTCCTCTTTGGTCTGTAAAATAATTTCGAAACTTTGGCACTTTGATTATGCAGAGAAATCGATGGATGAATTGGTGAAAGGCATACCGGGAATGGAAGGATTCCTCCGTGGCCGAGACCTACCTGGTTTTTTCCGCACCGATGATGTAAATGACCATCTCCTCCAGAGCTTAGCAGCGGCGACAAGACAAGTCGTACGAGCACAGGCAGTCATATTCAACACCTTCGAAGATCTAGAGGGGCCGATTTTATCAATCATGCTCGAAAAATTGCCAAGAATCTACAATATTGGCCCGATCCATGAGCACCAGAAATCCAGGCTCAAAGAAAAGAAATCAGAGGCCTCGATTGTTGCAGGCAATTTCTGGGAGGAAGACCGGAGCTGCATAGATTGGCTGAATGATCAGCCACCGAGATCGGTGATCTATGTGAGCTTTGGGAGCCTAACAGTTGTGACGAGAGAGCAGTTGATTGAGTTCTGGCATGGTTTGGTCAATAGTTCTCAGAGATTCTTGTGGGTGATGCGTCTGGATTCCATCACCGGGGGTGATCAAATTCCACCGGAATTGATGGAAGGTACTAAAGAAAAGGGTTACTTGGTGAAGTGGGCGCCGCAGGAGGAGGTTCTCAACCACCCTTCGATAGGTGCATTTTTGACACACAGTGGATGGAACTCGACTCTGGAGAGTGTTGTTGCTGGTGTGCCGATGATATGCTGGCCTTATTTTGGTGATCAAACTGTTAATAGTAGGTTTGTGAGTGAGGTATGGAAGATAGGTCTTGACATTAAAGATACTTGTGATAGATTGATTATCGATAAGGCGGTTAGGGAGGTTATGGAATTGAGGAAGGATGAGTTTTTGGAAAGGGCAAATGGTATGGCCAAAATGGCTAAGAAGGCTGTTGAAAGAGGAGGTTCCTCTTATGGCAGTTTGGATGCTTTAATTGAGTATATTAAGTCATTGATCATAACTTGATCAATATTAGACCAATGGTAATCTCTATTTTGTTTTATATTATATGTTCTCATGCAGTGAATAAAATCCTCGAGACGGAACAGAGGATGCCCTGTTTTGAAAATTTCAACAAGAGATGTTTTTGTGTTTTGTTGTGTGTAGATAATATTAGACTATGTCTTGGTATTGGACTATAATTTTCCTTCTTCAGCTAAAGCTAATTAAGTAATATGAATATTATTCTTAGTCTTGGCATTAAGAAAACAACTTTGTAACATGTTGGATTTTCTGCAGCTGAGCTTAAATATTAATCCTTTCATTAGGGGAATCAGCAGCTGATCACTTGCAAGCCAACTCCAATGTGGAATGTGGACGATGTGAATTCCACAATTTTGTCACCTTGTTCTTTAATTTCATAAGCAAGTTAAATTGTGGAATATGGATGATGTGAACTCTTCAAGCTTAGATCTCCAACAAACATGTCATCATTGGCCTTTTCTCGTAAAGACTTCCATCAACATCACCCCATAGCTATCGAATTCATTTACTCCAGACGGATCTGGATTTAGTCCAGTTAGTTGCGAGAGTATACGATAAAATTTTAGTGAAAGAAGTGCAGTATTATTAGTGGCAATGCTCATAAGAAATTTTGGTAAGAGAGGGGTTTCAAAGGTTATGGTAAGCAATGCATACGCAAGAATGCAATACAACATTTTCTTCGTTGCTACAAATTTGAAAGTGTGGTGAGTGATTATAATTAGACAGAGAGATTCTTCTACCATTCACCATGCACCATTATAAGCTCTGTTGCATTTACATATATTATACTCCATATAGGAGCAAATGCAATAATTGGTGCATATAATATGGTCCAATTTGTAGCCATGGAGAAAATGCTGTATCACATTCTTCCATTTACGTTCCTAACCATAACCTTTGAAAACCCTTGTTTAGCCAAAATGTGGGGCATTTCTTTTTTGATTCTAGAGGAAAAGTTAGGTTCCATATTTGTACTGGACTTTTTTTAAAATCCGACTTTGGGAGAGACGCATTAAGGTCATGCGTCTCCTTTTAATGAAACGCACGAGCGTCATGCGTTTTAGGGTAAGACGCATATGCACACTTTCCATCTACGATTGGAGAGCGTCGGTGACTTTAGAAGATATGCAAGTCATTTGGGGCTTGAGAGCGGGCCCAGTCACTTTTCCGGGCGTACTATCGTTTTTCG
>NC_062965.1:25552011-25578720 GCF_023119035.1 Salvia hispanica
ACTGCAAATGTGTCTATCACATGTCTAGATGAAAATATGAATTCTGTGCCACTTGTAAATAGTATTTAGTTTATAAATAGCTTGTGAATTCTTTTTGAAGATAACACCAACTACTTACTCCAATTCCAAAAAATGTCTTCCAGTGAAAACTCATCACTTTCATCAGATTCAAGTTCTGATGATTCAAATACCATTGCACTCAATCAATGGGAAGAACGAGTTTCTCAACAAAATCATCAAATTTATACAATTGTTGAGAATATGTTATCTAACATTCCCAATCTAACTGCAGGGGTCCAAGCTTCTAGAGTAAGAAAAAGGTATTGTGAAAGGCAACGCGAGATTGGTGCTGAGCGTTTGATCAATGACTATTTTGGTCCCAACCCGACGTACGGACCAGAGGTGTTCCGACGCCGATTTCGCATGCACAAATCCGTATTCCTTCGGATAGTAGAAGCTGTGACTGCTAACGTGAGTATTTTCAGGAGAGACGCGATGCTACTGGGAGACAATGTTTGTCCTCTTTACAGAAGTGTACAGGAGCTATGCGGGTGTTGGCGTATGGGACATCATCCGATGTCGTCGATGAATATTTGCGGATGAGTTCAACGGCGACAAGAGATTCTCTAATGCATTTTGTTGATGGTGTTATTTCATGTTTTGGTGCCACATATCTTAGAAGACCTAATGAACAAGATATGACCAAACTTCTATATGTAGCAGATCAACGTGGTTTCCCAGAAATGATAGGGAGTATAGACTGCATGCATTGGCAGTGGAAAAATTGTCCTAACGCATGGGCTGGACAATATACAGGGAGAAGTGGAAAACCAACGATCATTTTGGAAGTTGTGGCATCATACGACTTATGGATATGGCATGCATTCTTTGGGACTCCAGGTTCGTGCAATGATATTAATGTACTCCATCGGTCTCCTGTTTTTGATGATGTCTTAGAAGGTCGAGCACCATATGTTAATTATGTAGTGAATGGTCATCAATATAATAGGGCATACTATCTTACTGATGGCATATATCCTGCATGGGCTACATTTGTCAAATCAATCACTTCTCCACAAACTCAAAAGCATAAGTTTGCTCAACACCAAGAGTCCATTAGAAAAGATGTTGAGCGAGCATTTGGAGTCCTACAAGCACGTTTCGCATTTTTGCGACGGCCGTGTCTTGTATGGGATAAGATTTTGATGGGAAAAATTATGATGGCTTGTATCATCATGCATAATATGATAGTAGAAGATGAACGTGATACATATCAAAATTATTATGATGCCACTGAGTTTATTGAAGATACGCATACAAGAGTACATGAAGAAAATATTGAAGCCTTTTGCTATTCCACTCAACGGATCGGGAGCTTGTCATCATATATGACTAATCGAGCTCAACTCCGCAATAGAGAAGCTCATATTGCTCTTCGAGAAGATTTGATTGAGCACATTTGGAATAAATTTGGCACAAACAATTAAATATGTACTAATGTTTATCTTGTTTAAGCTAGTTTTTTTTTCCACTCTTCTTTTTATTTTGGTTTGTTTATTTCTATGATCATATTATATTTTTTAATGTGTGTAATTTATTATTATATTGTTCTTTAATTATTTGAATATCTAATATTTTTTGTTTTAAATTTGAATCATATACTTTTTTATTATAATTTGTAGACATTATTTAATATATTTAAATTAATTATAAATCAAAATATTAATATAAAATATATGAAAAAGAAAATATTGGGTTGAGTTGGGTTGGGGTCACTGATGGAAGTAAAAAAGTTGATGGGGGTTGAATTGAGCGAGGGTTGTGTATGTGGAGGATAGAGATATGAATATTTTATTAAAAAGTTGATTGGGGTTGCGTTGGATGAGTGTCACGGATGGAGATAGTCTTGCAAAGGACAATAGAGTATCTTTTTGGAGTTTTTTTATTAACTGTAATGTTGCATTATTGCATGTAGCTGTGGTACCTACTAAAGAGGACTGTGATAGCAAAGTTTTTCAAGAGGGTGACAATTTCGAGTTTTCGACAATGAATTTTCTGGACATGCATGGGTCATTGATTACCTAAGCAAACATGTAATGGATGCCAGGTTGGCAATAACATTTATCTTTTCTGATTCGATAAATACAAATAATTTCTATCATCAAAATATCAAATAATGAGAGCATGTATCTCGCATTGGAGGACTTAAAACATACTCCATCCGTCCTGGATAATTCGTCTTATTTTGATCGGGTACTGGTTTTAAAAAATATAATGAAAAGTAAGTTGAGAAAAGTTAGTGGAGCGTGAGTCCTACTTTTACATATTAGTTTTATTATAAAATGTGAGTAGGAATGGATTAGTGGAATATGGGGTCCACTACCAAAAATGGTAAAAGTGAAATAAGACAAATTATGTGGGACGGACCGAAATGGAAAAATGGGACGAATTATCCGGGACGGAGGGAGTAACATGTAGGTAGCATTCCTATTACTTCCTCCATCCCGCTTTAGTAGTCCCATTAACTTTTCTACCCTCTTTTTGTAAAAGTGATAAAAATAGTTAAAGTGGAGAAATGGTAAAGTAAGAGAGACAATAATGTAGATAAGACTCTTCTCTATATTATTCTCTCTTAATTTATCATTTCTCCTCTTTAACTAATTTTTATTCTTTTTACAAAAATGAGGGCAGAAAAGTCAATGAAACTGCTAGCGGGACGGAGGGAGTATAGTGGTAGCCAAAAAAATACTACTACTCCATCCTTCCAACTAAGTTATTCCTCTTAAGTTATTCCTCTTTGTTGGACGTGTCAATTAAGTTGAGTCATTTTTTTTACAAAAAGCAGAATATTCAATCACATGTACTTCATTTCATACCTACTTTACTTTCTCTTTTTTTTTTTTCCTTACTTTATTATTCTCTCTTACTTTTGAACCCAATTTCTTAATCTCCGCATTCAAAAGTTTTGAATCAACTTAATTGGGACGGAGGGACTAAAACTTTAGTTTATTTTCATCGTTAGGTTTTTACCGATTAAGTCATTGGCTAGCCTAAAATCTAAGCGTTTAGAGTTAGAGTTTGTATAATTAACTTGATAATATTTCAATTAGATTAGCTTGCAATTAAAATACTCCCTCTGTTTCTTAAAAATAGCAGCTCTTTCCTTTTTAGTCCATATTTTAAAAATAGCAACTTTCAAACTTTTCATTTTTTGAAATCTTTACACCTCCTAATAAAGTGTGCACCATAATTCACTAACATTAATTGCATTACTTTTTTTTCTCTATCTCTTTTACTTTATCAATTTTTCTCTCCATCTCTCTAACTTTACCAAATTTATATTAAAACTCGTGTCATTTCAAATGTTCCTATTTTTAAGAAACGGAGAGAGTAGGACATATCTGAAATTCGATTAGCCGGCCCGATTGACATTGACTTGAGTTTTAACGAACAATGGGTAAAATAGGAGATATAAAGAGAAAAAGTGAGTAAATAGGTGAGATAGAGAAAAATAGTGGAGAGAAAGTTTCTATAGCTAAAAATAGAACTAATTTTGGTAGACTATCAAAATGGAACATTAAAAGTTACTCCCTCCGTCCCGGATAATTTGTCTCATTTTTTCATTTCGGTCCGTCTTATATAATTTGTCTCATTTCACTTTTTACTATTTTTGGTAGTGGATCTCATATTCTACTAACTTACTCCTACTCACATTTTATTATAAAACTAATATATAAAAGTGGGACTCATGTTCCATTAACTTTTTCAACACATTTTTCATTACATTTCTTATAATCCGTGCCCGGTTAAAGTGAGACGAATTATCCAGAACGTAGGAAGTAATATACAAAAACTGAGCAAGAGACTGCGAAGTGATGCACGCGGCTTGCCTCCGTTGTGGCACAACATTATTGAGCCTTCCGCTAGTCCAATATTTATGAAGTTATTATCAACGAATTGATATACTCAATCAGAGCATCCAAATTGCTATATGAGCAACCTCCTCTTTGAACAGCCTTCTTAGCCATTTTGGCCATACCATCTGCCCTTTCCAAAAACTCATCCTTCCTAACTTCCATAACCTCCTTAACAGCCTTCTCAATAATTAATCTATCACATGTATCTTTAATGTCAAGCCCAATCTTCCAAACTTCACTCATGAACCTACTATTAATAGTTTGATCACCAAAATAAGGCCAGCATATCATAGGCACACCAGCAACAATGCTCTCTAAAGTCGAGTTCCATCCACTGTGCGTCAAAAATGCACCCACCGCGGGATGGTTGAGAACCTCCTCCTGTGGTGCCCACTTCACCATGTAACCCTTTTCTTTAGTACCCTCCATCAATTCCGCCGGAATTTGATCTCCCCCATCTTCTCCAGTGACGAAATCCGAGCGCATCACCCACAAGAATCTGTGAGAGCTATTGACCAAACCATGCCAGAACTCCGTCAATTGCTCTCTCGTCACAACTGTTATGCTCCCAAAGCTCACATATATCACCGATCTCGCCGGCTGAGCATTCAACCAATCAATACAGCTCTGGTCTTCCGCCCATAAATTGCCGGCAAGAATCGAGGCCTCGGATTTCTTCTCTATGAGCCTGGATTTCTGGTGCTCGTGGATCGGACCGATAGAGTAGATTCGTGGCAATTTCTCGAACATGGCAGATAAAATCGGCCCCTCTAAATCTTCGTATGTGTTGAATATGACTGCTTGTGCTCGTACTATTTGTCTCGTCGTTGCTGCTTTGCTCTGAAGAATATGGTCATTTACATCGTCGGTGCGGAAGAAGGTCGGCAGGTCCCGGCGTCGGAGGAATCCATCCATTCCCGGTATGCCTTTCACTAATCCATCCATCGATTTCCCTACATCATCAAATATGCAACTTTTTTAATTTCACAAAAAGTGATTGTTAATTACTCCCTCCGTCCCAGATAATTCGGGTCACTTTGACCAGGCACGGGTTTTAAGAATTGTAATGAAAAATGGATTGAAAAAGTTAGTGGAATGTGGGTTCTATCTTTATATATTAGTTTCATAATAAAATGTGAGTAAGAATGAGTTAGTAGAATATGAGGTCCACTACCAAAAATGATAAAAGTGAAATGAGACAAATTATGTGGGACGGACCGAAATAAAAAACTGGGACGAATTATCCGGGAAGAGGAAGGGGGGAGTATAATCAAAATAAGTGATCATGTTACATACTTACATATTAATTCCCTCTGTTTCTATATTTCGTTGTCACTAGTTTTCTTTTCGATCTAGTTGTCACACACTATTAATTTAATTGATCATATATTCTACTTATTCATTTCAACTCACATTTTATTATGACTAATATAAAAAGATACTTCCTCTGTCCCGCAAAGATTACTATTTTAAAAAATATAATGACAAGTGAGTTGAAAAAGTTAGTGGAATGTGAGTCCTACTTTTATATATTAGTTTTATACTCTCTTCGTTCCATAGTAGTAGATGCATTTCTTTCCGACACGAAGATTAAGAAAAATTGTGTTAAGTGAGTTAAATAAAGAAAGAATAAAGTAGGAAAGGAAAAATGTAAGAGATGAAGAGAGGATAAAATAAGAGAGAGTAAAGTAAGTAAGAAGAAATGTGTTGACTTTAAAAAAAAAAAAAAAATGACTCTACGACTATCTAACATACCAAAATGGCAAAATGACTCTACTACTATGGAGCGAAGACAGTAATAAAATGTGAGCATGAATGCATTAGTGGAATATGAGGTCCCCTACCAAAAACGGTAAAAAGTGAAATGAGACAAATTTTATGGGACGAACAGAAATGAAAAAATGGCACAATCTTTATGGGATGGAGGGAGTAATTCATATTTTTCCACCAATTTTCGTTTATAATATTTCTTAAAACTGAAGTCACAGACGATGTAGGACCGGTAAGGATCACCTACTCCACTAATCGTAATCCATTCTTTCTCCACACTCACAAAATAGGTGATCCTTAACGATGTGGGACTACAGAGTTCGTAACAAATCATGAATGAGTATTAATTAAGATTACCTTTAATGGGAATTTCTTGAGCTTGAATGAGATCATAGACTTGAAGAAACGCCCAAATGTAGGCAGCGCCGGTTGTTCGGAAATAGACCAAGGGAGGCCGTTCTCTTCCGCAAAGTCAGCAGCAAAACTGAAACTGCCGTCGGCGACAAAGCACGTGGCCGGCCTGCGGTGAGGGGAAGCGAGGAGGTGTTCGTCGGCCATCATTTTCTTGAAAAGTGGAACCATGTTGTTTATAACGGCGGGACTGACTCCTCCGGCTTGGGCACCCAAGCGGGGGTGGTCGTCGGGGAGGCCGTCGGGGATGGCCCGGAACTGGAAGCCGGGATAGGCGGCGAAGGTGGCGGGGACGGAGGTGTTCTTGAGGAGGAGGCGGTGGTTGAACTCGGAGACGATGAAGGTGACGTGGAAGTCAGATAAACAGAAGAGATGAGCAAGATTGAGCATGCAATTCATGTGTCCCTGCGCCGGGATTGGGAAAATCACCACGTGCGCCGGCAGCTTCGCTTCGGATTTCGAACTCATAGTATTTGCAGTTTTGATTATTCAAAATCACTGGAATCAATACTAATGCAGTTAAGAATTCTTGAATTTTATAAGAGCAGGATAATGACTTGAGATTTTTTTTTTTTAATAACGTTGCATTATTGCATGTGGCTGTGGTACCTACTAAAGGAGAATGTGGTAGCAAAGTTTTTCAAGATGTTGACAATTTCGAGTTTTCGACAAAATTTTCTATAGGCATTTGTCATTGATACCTAAGCAAACTTGTATCACGCATTTGAGGACTGTATAACATAACATGTGGATAACATTCCTATTATAATGGTAGCATCAAAATCTTTCATTTTCATAATTTATTGAATAATTAATCATTAAGTTTATGTAATGTAACCTTGGGACTTTTCTGGAAATGTTTTTTATTGCAATATAATTAGTTATATGGTCATATTCTAAGCGTCGTCTCTTGGATCTATTTCTAACAAACAAACATGATGGAGCCATATATGGTTGATTTTTTGTAATTCACGTTTCCTTTTTAATTGACAAGATCTTATGAATTAACACCACTCTAATTTATCTTTAACAGTTGCAGAGCCAGAAATTTTAAGATGGGGGCCCAAACTACCACTAAAATTTGTTGATTGTGCTCAACGCTAAACCCCTAAACCCGACACGAAAATAGCTCAGACGTGAGCAACATAAAAAGACACGCATAAGAAATGGATGGTGATAAAATTAATTAGTAAATAGACTTTTTAGAGCATAGCACCGATTTCACTAATAATAAGAGTATGATATATTTACGTATTATTAATCATTCAATTTTAGATTTTTATAATAAAGGATATCACATTAAAATTTTTTTTATTAATATCATAATATTTTAATATATTTATAGAATTAAAGAATTATTTTCAATTCATAAATTTTAAAAATCATTTTATATGAATAATATTTAAAATGATTTATACAAAATTACTAGTAAAAAGTATAATAAAAATTTCTAATGTAAGAAAATCCATAAAATATAATGAATATGAGAAAATTAACAAAAATAACTAACTTAAGAAGAAAAACAGCACATGGAACTACAAGCTTTACAATCAATCTTAATAATATGTTATAAATATGACAAAATATAAATAGATTACTTATTACTAAATATAAACACAAAATATGAGAATGCTCCAAGTGAGATTCGAACCCAAAACCTTACAGGTAGCAGACTGGGACTCAGACAAACTGAACTAATTTTTGATACGTTAACCATGCATACATATATTATATAATTGAATTATACAAATGGGTGAGGGGCCCAAAGGGCCCCCCGGCCCACCGTGGCTCCGCTAGTGATCTTTAATATGTCAAGTTAAACGTATGCATCACTAACTATCTTTAGATTAGAATTTATTATCTTATAAAATCCAAGAAAGATATAGGTAGTATTCCCTCCGTCTCGGCTAAAATGACACATTGTTTAGCCGACACGAGATTTTAGGAGTTATTGGTTAAAGTGGTTAATTGGAGAAAGATAAGGTGTGTGTAAATATTAAAGTAGAGAGATAAAGAAAGATGAGTATTTTAATAGGAGTGAGAAAAAATGGTTGAGTGTATTAATTGGAGAGATAAAGTTACCAAAAAAGAAAATATGTCATCTTAGTTGGGACAAACTAAAAAAGAAAATGTATCGTGGGACGATGGGAGTATGACTTAGTAGCTTAGGAAATTTTGCTAGGTATCCTTAAAAAGTTAATAAGTTTGTACGCTATGATTATTAAATACATGTAAATACAAATAAAACATAATTATAGCTTTTTAGGATTCAACATTTAGAAACCCAAACCTAATGATGTTTACACACAGATGTGGGTAAAATGCATTTAGTTGGTTCCGCAGTTATTGGCTAAGCGGAAAGTTATACTTCCTCCGTCCCAATAAATATGAAACATTTGGTTTCCGGCACGGGATTTTATGCAGTGTTGTTTTGTGAGTTAATGAAGAAAGAGTAAAGTAAGAGAAATGGAAAAATAGAGAGAGTGATGTTTCCATTTTAGGAAATGTTTCATTTTTAGTGGGACAACCCAAAAAGGAAAACGTTGCATTTCTAATGGGATAGAGGGAGTATTATATACTCCCTCTATCCGTCATTAGGAGTCCCATTTATGGGCAACACGTGTTTTAAAAAAATGTTAAAAAAAGTGGGTGAAAAAAAGGTGATGGAATAAAGGTCTCACTTGTATATATTAGTTTTAAATAAAATGTGAGTAAAATGAGTTAGTGGAAGATGATACCCTATTTACCATTTAGGATAAAAGTGAACCGAGACTCCTATTCGCGGACGGACTAAAA
Organism: Salvia hispanica; assembly: GCF_023119035.1. Lineage (NCBI taxonomy): Eukaryota > Viridiplantae > Streptophyta > Magnoliopsida > Lamiales > Lamiaceae > Salvia > Salvia hispanica. The sequence continues at coordinate 25,560,906 of NC_062965.1, forward strand.
TTCAAAAACGGGACTCCTAGTCGCTGACGGAGGGAGGACATATTATAATAAGATCAAAATCAACAATATCTCGAGGTGAGAAATCACTATTCCAAACAGTCGAACTATAGATTAAATCTAGAAAACAAGCAATCTCATGCGTTATAAATTTGCAATTAATTATAGCCAAACTAAAGTCTTGAAATACATGGAATAAGTACTCACATGTTGCAGTCTCTTTCGACTATCACATGTTACTTGGTATAGTATGAGTGAAGATGATAGAGTTTTTCAGAGGATTTTGTTTCTCTCTCTAGAAAAAAGAAAACAAAAAAAATGAAAACAATTACAACTAATTCAAAAACTTTTCTACATAATGACCAGTAAACCCTTTGGAAACAACTTGAATTGAGTAGACTTCCGTGAAAGACCCGGGGTAGATTTGTCATATTATTAATTAGAGGAGTGGCTGAAGCAATTTTCAGAAGGCAGAGTGATATTATGTTAAATCAATCTACCTGTCTCTGAATCTGCGAATCGGATAGCAAGAAGGAGGTATTAATTAAATTTAATTAAAATACCTTCACTAAAATATACCCCTCTCCTACTAGGAAATGTACTAACAACACGCAAATAGATCTAAATTCAATGCCCTTTTTCTAATAAATCCATCTATGTACAATATTTGAGTTGGTTGAAATTCTTACATTGAATACACGCATGGGCGCATGTGTAACCTTAAATCGGATAGTTAATACAGCTGATGATGGTAACGTTATTTTCACTATAAATGCTGTAAATTTTTAAAATTAATTGCATAAATTTAGATCGTACACAATCTAAAATTAGCTCTCGAATCGGATAGTTAATACAGTTGATGATGGTAACGTTGATTCATGATAATATTTCAACTAGATTAGCTCTCAATTTAAATAGGACATACCTGGAATTCGATGGATCGACCCGAATGACATCAACTTGTGTTTTAACGAACAATGATAAAATATGAGATATAAAGAGAAAAAATGAATAAAGTAGGTAAGATATAAATAAACGGTGGTGAGAGTTTCTATCAGCTAGAAATAGAACTAATTTCAGTGGACGATCAAAATGGACCATTGAAACTTAATGGAGTATACAAAAACAGAGCAAGAGATTGGGAAGTCATGAACGCGGCTTGCCTCCGTTGTGGCACAACATTATTGCGATTTAAAATAGTCCAATACTTTATGAATTTACTATCAATGAGTTGATATAGTCAATTAGATCATCCAAATTGGTATATGAAGAACCTCCCCTTTCAACAGCCTTCTTAGCCATTTTGGACATACCATCTGCCCTTTCAATAAACTCATCCTTTCTCACTTCCATAACCTCTCTAACCGCTTTCTCAATAATCAATCTATCACAAGTATCTTTAATGTCAAGTCCAATCTTCCAAACTTCACTCACGAACCTACTATTAATGGTTTGATCACCAAAATAAGGCCAGCATATCATTGGCACACCAGCAACAATGCTCTCCAGTGTCGAGTTCCATCCACTATGCGTCAAAAATGCACCCACTGCTGGGTGTCCGAGAACCTCCTCCTGCGGCGCCCACTTCACCAAGTAACCCTTTTCTTTAGTACCCTCCGTCAATTCCGCCAGGATTTGATCGGCCCCATCTTCTCCAGTGACGAAATCTGAGCGCATCACCCACAGGAATCTATGAGAGCTATTGACCAAACCATGCCAGAACTCCATCAATTGCTCTCTCGTTACAACTGTTATGCTCCCAAAGCTCACATATATCACCGATCTCAGTGGCTGAGCGTTCAACCAATCAATGCAGCTCCGGTCTTCCAGCCATAAATTTCCGGCTACAATTGAGGCCTCGGATTTCTTTTCAATGAGCCTGGATTTCTGGTGCTCGTGGATCGGACCAATAGAGTAGATTTGTGGCAATTCTTCGAGCATGGCTGATAAAATCGTCCCCTCTAAATCTTCGTAGGTGTTGAATATGACTGCTTGTGCTCGTACAATTTGCCTTGTCGCTGCAGCTAATCTCTGAAGAAGATGGTTGTTTACATCGTCGGTGTGGAACAAGCTCGGCAGGTCACGGCGGCGCAGGAATCCCTCCATCCCCGGTATGCCTTTCACTAATCCGTCCATCGATTTCCCTGCATAATGGAAGAAGTAAAGTTTCAAATTCTACAAAAAATGATAATGTTACGTGCAAAATAAAAGAACTCGTCCTAAAAGACTAAGCATTTCAATATAGAATGTTTATTTCGTCTATGAATCCTATATATATTGTACTTCCTCCGTTCGCCAATAATCAGTTTAGTTTGACACGGCTCGAATTTTTAGAAATGTAACGAAGAGGGTGGAAAAGGTTAGTGAAGGTGTTTCATACTTTTATGTAGTACTAGTATTAATTTTATAATAACATGAGTAAGATAAACTTAGTGAAATATGGAATCAATTACCAAAAATAGTAAAATGCAAACGAGATAATCATTCATTGACAGGAAAAAACGGTAAATTGAGACAATTAATGGCGAACGGAGTGAGTAGTAATTAGATTACCTTTAATTGGAATTTCTTGAGCTTGAATGAGATCATTGACTTGATAAAAAGCCCAGAAGTAGGCGGCGCTGGGGGTTCGGAAATAGACCAAGGGAAGGCCGTTCTCTTCCGCAAAGTCAGTGGCGAATCCGAAACTTCCGTCCGCGACGAAGCACGTGGCCGGCCGGCGGTGAGGGGAAGCGAGGAGGTTTTCGTCAGCCATCATTTTCTTGAAAAGTGGAACCATGATGTTTGTAACAGCGGGAATGATATCGCCGAGTTTGTCACCGAAGCGGGGGTGATCATCGGGGAGGCCATCGGGGATAGCCCGGAACTGGAAACCGGGATAGGCGGCGAAAGTGGCGGGGACGGAGGTGTTCTTGAGAAGGAGGCGGTGGCTGAACTCTGACACGATGAAGGTGACGTGGAAGTCAGATAAACAGAAGAGATGAGCAAGATTGAGCATACAATTCATGTGCCCCTGCGCCGGGAACGGGAATATCACCACGTGCGCCGGCAGCTTCTCTTCCGATTTCGAACCCATAGTTATTTGCTGTTTTTACTATTATTCTAAAATCCTCTAACCACTATACATGTAGTGATGAATTCTTGCATTTTATAGATGAAAGGATAATGACATTTGATTAAGTATGATAATGTTGCATTCAATATATAGGCATCGGTCATTGATTACCTAAGCAAACATGTAGCTAATTACTTGTCTATTTCGCTAAAGGAACATGTTTAGTATGTGTAACAGATTGGGGAATGATTTTGTTCAAGTTAAATAATAGGTGGCGGTTCGGCCGATTTTAGAATCTTAAAAGAATATTGCTACAAATTTGACAATATGAGATACTTAGCTTTAGTAATTTTCATTTGGTATTTTGGTTTATTTTAACTTCTATTTTTATTCGATTTCAGTTTTTATTTCTTTTAATATTATTTATCATATGTATCTTAAGCGATGAGTGAAATAAGTGGTGCATGTTGCATGTTGCATGGATCAGATAATATGATAGACGAATATCTCTATGACTCTTATCCTTCTTCCTCTATCTGTGCCAAATTATAATCAATAAACCACACCTTCCAATTTGTAGCCATGGAGAAAATGTTGTATTACTACATTCTTGCATATGCATTCCTGACCATAACCTTTCAAACACCTTGTTCAGCCAAAATGAACCTTGCCACTGATCAAACTGCCCTTCTTTCACTAAAACAACACATCATCTCTGACCCTTCTCATATACTCGCAACAAATTGGACTAATTCGAGCTCTGTATGCAGCTGGATCGGCGTCTCTTGCAGCTCGCGTCACCACAGAGTATCCACGTTAAATCTCTCCTACATGAATCTCTCCGGCACCATTCCACCACAGCTCGGTCACCTCTCCTTCCTCGTCTCCCTCGACCTCACCAACAACAACTTCAGTGGTTCCATCCCCAAATCTCTTTCAAACCTAACAAACCTACGATTTCTTTACCTAAATTCCAATTCTCTGAGTGGAGAAATCCCAAAAGAGTTTGGGAAACATCGGAATTTACAAAGGCTGTGGATCGCTTACAATCATCTCTCTGGTGTTATGCCATCTGAGATATTCAACATGTCGAAGCTGGTGTATATAGAGTTGGCACATAATGAATTGAGTGGAAGTCTTCCAGCAGACATTTGCAGTGATCTTCCATTTCTTGTAGTGATTTCTCTATCTGAAAATCAGCTAAGTGGCGCGATTCCGACAAATCTATCCCTATGTTCACAGCTGAAGACCTTGTCCCTATCAAAAAACTCTTTTAATGGGCAGATACCTGCAGAAATCGGCTACTTAACATCTCTTCGGATATTATACCTCGGTGATAATAGTCTGAATGGTATTCTTGTTTTGTTATTATAGCATTAGATTCACATAAATTTGATGTGTGTATGATTGTTTGTTTGAATAGTTATAATTACTATGTGACAGGTACACTACCTCCTGAGATTGGCAATCTTCACAGTCTAGTTAGTTTTAGTGTTCCAATGAATAAGATTGGTGGTACTCTGTCCTCAAATATTGTGGTGAATATGTCTTCTCTGCAAGGATTAACACTATGGTGCAACAATTTCACTGGGAATATTTCAAGGTATTTTGGGAATCTTACAATGCTAACCAGCTTTTCAATCTCCGAAAACTACATGACAGGTAAGAAGACATTGTAAATTTGATGCTAATATTCTTCCATTTTTAGGTAACATGGCCCATCACTAATTATCACTTCATCTCCTACCTTTTGAACTAATACTAGTACTCAAACTAATTTTTCTCCATCTCATATTTGATCAATTTTACATTAAATCGGTGTCGACCACTAGCAAGACTATTACTAATGGACAGAAGAAGTTATACGTTTGTTACATTCGGCATTCTAATCTAATAAATTATCTTATCTTTGGCAGGGATAATTCCTACCGAATTTGGCCAACTTCGCCGACTGAAGAGATTAGCGTTAGGGTTGAACAGCTTTAGTGGTACTATTCCACACGATCTCTTCAACATTTCAACTCTTCAATACCTTGAACTTGTTCAGAATGTTATATCTGGATTTCTTCCAGCCAATCTATGCCATACCTCTCCCATTATTAAAAAGCTTCATCTTGGAGCTAACTCAATCTCTGGACCAATACCAAATTCTATATCTAATTGTTCTCAACTCAGGATTCTCTCACTTGGTGATAACAAATTGAGTGGTTATATACCTACGGATCTTGGCAACCTAAGACTTCTCGAAGAACTTTCACTGTACGAAAACAATCTTAAAAATGCACCATCTTCATCAAACTTGGGCTTCCTTACATCATTATCAAATTGCAGGTCTTTAACTGAATTAGTTATTTCTGATAATCCTCTATACGGTGTCATTCCAGCTTCTGTCGGGAATTTATCTTCCTCACTCGAAAAATTCGATTCTTCCCGCTGCAAATTAAATGGTAGTATTCCCGTTCAAATAGGTGGTTTAAAAGGCTTGACACTCTTGGAATTAGAGGGGAATGAGTTAACTGGTAATATTCCCCTTTCCATCAAATATATGCATAAGCTTCAAGGATTATATCTTGATGCGAACAAGTTGCAAGGCTCCATTCCTGAGGTTGTATATGATTTACACAACCTTAATTTATTAAGTATTGGCCAAAACCAATTATCAGGTTCTATTTCTAAATGTTTGGGAAATATCTCTTCTTTTAAGGTATATTTTGATGCAGTCCAACATGTTGCATTTAAGCATACCTTCAAGCATATGGGGTCTAAAAGATTTGCTGGTTCTTGACTTATCCTTCAATTCATTGAGTGGGTTTTTACCTCAAAAGATGAGTAATTTAGGAGCAGCAATCTCTATAGATCTATCAATGAATCAGTTGTCAGGGTCTATTCCGAGCACTATTGGAAAGCTACAGAATTTGGCTAACTATTGGAAAGCTACAGAATTTGGCTAATCTGTCTTAGGCAGATGACAAACTTGAAGGTTCTATTCCAGTTTCCATGGGAAACATGATAAGTTTGGTGAGACTTGACTTGTCCCACAACAACCTCTCTAGTTCAATTCAAAAGTCTTTGGAAGAACTTCAACTCCTCAACTACTTTAATGTCTCTTTCAATTCTCTGAGTGGAGAAATTCCAAGTGGTGGTTCTTTCAGAAACTTCACTATGGATTCTTTCAAGGAAAATGAGGCGTTGTGTGGAATTCAAAGGTTCCATGTCCCAATTTGTCCAGTTGTTTCTGATCACAGAACAAAGAGGAAAAAGGTGGAACAAGCTTCATTTATTGCGTTTGGGGTTGCGACTTTCATTTCAATTGTTTCTCTAGCTTTTATCTTTGTTAGATACAGAAGGAAAGACAAGACAACTAGAGATGTTGATGAGTTGATATCCATTGTGCCAGAAAGGATCGCTTATTACGAACTTCTGCAAGCGACTGTGCATTTCAGTGAGAGCAATTTGCTTGGCACTGGGAGTTCCTTGCTCTGTGTACAAAGGAATTCTTAACAATGGGAAGCTTGTTGCAGCCAAAGTGTTTAATCTTCAGTTAGAAGGTATTTCAAAGATATTTGATGTTGAGTGTGAGATTCTTTGTAGCATTCGACACAGGTGTCTGAATAGTGTCATAAGTTGTTGTTCCAACGAAGAGTTCAAGGCATTAATACTTGAATATATGCCCAATGGAAATCTTGAGAAATGGTTATATTCCCACAACTATTTCTTGAATTTCATGGAAAGATTGAATATAATGATCGATGTTGCATCGGCTTTGGAGTATCTTCATGGTGGCTATTCGACACCAATTTTCCATAGTGACTTGAAGCCAAGTAATGTCTTGTTAGACGAAGATATGGTTACCCTAGTAAGCGATTTTGGGATAGCAAAGTTTTTATGCGATGGAGATAGCACGGTGTTAACCAACACCCTAGGAACATTGGGTTACATTGCTCCAGGTTAATTGTTAATCTACATTAATTATGTACATATAATTTTTAATAAATGAAGTCTTCTTTCATACTTTCTTTGTGATTGTAGAGTATGGTTCAGAAGGACTAGTCTCCACAAGGTGCGATGTCTATAGCTACGGGGTGATGTTGATGGAAGTCTTTACTAGAAAAAAGCCAAGTGACGACATGTTTGTTGGAGATCTAAGCTTGAAGAGTTGAATTGAGAGGTCAGTTCCAGAATTCACATATCAAGTTATCGGTGCCAACTTACTTATGAATGTTGATGAAGAACATGACGATAAAATAGTGGAATTCACATCATCTATATTGGAGTTGGCCTTAAAGTGTTGTGCAGATTCTTCTTATGAAAGGATAAATATGAAAGAAGCTCTAGCACAGCTGCAGAAAATCCAACGTGGGTTTTTGAGATGAAGCGATAAGGTTGTTCACTCTTTACTATTGATTTAATTAGGTTTAGCTGAAGATAGGATTAATATATTTGTCCAATGACTACTAGTCTTATCAACAACAGCAAAAATATCTCTCTCAATACAGGTCATTATCTTGCAGTTTTCGTGGTACAAAATTACAAATTAAATACATGAGAATCATAGATAAAATTTCATTAGTCCAATATCAAAGTACCAATGATGCCTTTACATCAAGATGCAAACCCCAACACACAACTTCATTATGAAGAATATGTTACAAAAAGTAGTCATACTATCACATTTCTTACTTTTTTAGAACTATAACTACATTCAGGCAGCAAAAAACATATTGGTTAAGAGAATTAAAGAATAGGGTGAGAAATACACTACCTTTGTGAGCCCAACATATTTTGATTTCAATAGCCTTTTTACCGGTGAACCTGTTCTTTTCTTGTCTTGGTGGCTGACACTCGATACTTTATCACCTTCATAACAAAATACATATATCACATACATAAATTAATTACCATTATGCAACAACTAAAAAAATTCCCATTTGAACGATCACAAATCTCGGTTCATTCCACTATTAAAATACCCTCTCTAAATCCTTCGTATCAAATTATTATGATAAGAGACGTATAGCAAATCATTTTGAACATATGCATTCTAAACATGCATTTTTTTTTTCATAATAATATTTCTCATGTAATTCTCGACGGTCTTACATATTTAACTTAGCATTACAGATTGCTACTAGGAATGTGGACATGCTAAGGATATCCAACCATTCTTATCACACATTTACAAGCTCAAATGTGGGTTAAAACAAGTACAGCATTGCATTAGAAAAAGCTTGAAAGCTTTAGACTCAAAATGGAAAATTTTGGGAAAATCTCATAGAGATCCTCTGTGCACAACAGCAGATTTTGGAGGCTCCGTTCTCTCTGGTCCGAAAGACTTAGAAGGTGTTCCTTATATCATCATAAAGCCACTAATGTCTAGTTTTATTTAAATAAAAGTTCATTCAATAATTCAAAGTGGCTTGGAAGATATGACCGTTTCCCATCTATCTGTCAAAACGAGACAGTTTCTGGCAGCAGTGTTTGGAGATTTTCTAAACAACCTCCAATTCACTTTTACTTGGAATTTCCCAACATATCCTAATCTACACAGAAAATTATAAAACCCACTTCATAACACCTTAAGGTATTGAAGAATTCAATTTCATTAGCTGCAAAACAGAGGGTATCTAATAAAGAAAAGAGTTCTTCAAACATGTCTCAACCATTCATCATATATAGCTACAATTAATTGCAAATTCTTAAATTCACTTTACTTCAATTCCCCCTTTTCGTTTCTCAACACATAGTTAAAGTGCTCATACTCTTCCAGCAATTAATAAAATTCAACCTCAATTCAACCTAGGATCACAAACACACCAACTATTCAAGAAATATATCACAACACAGACATACCATTTGTGTATGAGACTTGAGCTTGAAGTCCACGTGAATGGAGTAAAATTGAACACCCAAAAGAGAGATTGATGTCGTTGGGTTGTGTTGGATAGTAAAGATTCTTTACTAAAGAAGCAGAAATATATGCTAGAAGTAGTGGGCTTGTTCTTATTGCTTTGCAAATGCTAAGCCCAATTCAACATTAATGCTGGGTCAGCCCAACTTCTATCTCCAATTAACTTACTTTAAAAAATGACTAACAGAAAGTAAAGTAGGAGAAAGAATATAGTTTAAAAAAAAAAAAAAAAAGTGACATAGCTATCTTGGGACAAGACAAAAAAGGAATACAACTTAACTATCTTAAAATATGTAAAATATATTGATTTTATAATACAATGTCAGTCTAATGATTAAATTGAATGATGTGATTACTTATCTATAAGTCTTTAAATTTTGGACATTCTTAATTGGTGAAATCAGACATTCTTACTCGGCTGGTTTTGAACCGTAACAGGCCAAAACCAATTCCTGTTCTTGAATTCATGAAAATTTGTAATTGGATACTGGGTCAATTGGACTGAGTAGAACCAGAACCGGCCGGTTAAGTAGACCTATGTAAAACTATATATCACTTGCCGTTATTCTAGTATTGATAATATTATAATTAAAGAATTACAAAAGCGTGATTCACGGTGAGTAAACTCTACGCCATACATGAATTGCCTTATTAATTAGTCAAGTTGGGAATAATGTACTATGAATTAAAAATCATGTTTGCTGATTGACGGATGGAATTGGAAGCTAACAATCGCAAACGACTAATTAAATACTCCTTTCGTCCCCGAAGAATATGTACTTGGGATCGGCACGTGTTTTAATGAAAAATTTGTAACGTAAGAGAGAGATAGAGAGAAAAAGTAATTAAAGTATTGTTAGTGAAGAATGAGTTTCACCTCATTAGAGATAAAGGACTTTCCAAAATTAGAAAGTGCATATTCTTGTGAGCGGATTAATAAGGAAAGAGTGCATATTCTCGTGGGACGAAGGGAGTATTGAAAAAACGTGATTTTGCTTATACCCATTCGCTTCGAGTATTAATTTGACTTTGACAAGAATGAATTATGTATTTAAAGAAAATAAGCCATAAAATGTAAAGCATACTTATATAAAAAATAGTAATAGTACAAATAGATTTAAGAGCACATAAAATTTGATAGGGATTGTTCTCTAAAAAAATAACTCGATATCCAATTATTAAATTTTTGTGTTTAATTTATTAAAAGGAAATAAGAAAAGTAACTGGACAAATTTTTCTCTATAATTAAGGAGTGCAACATTAAATTCATCTATAATTAAAATGCAAGAATTCTTCGCAGCATGTGAGAAGCACGTTGTTGACAATTCTACATATTAGTGCATGTTGCATGGCTCATCTAATATGGTACAAAACTCTATATCCCTATCAATCAACCACACCTTTCAATTTGTATCCATGGAGAATTCTTTCTACATTAATTTCTTCGGCTGAATTCTGTGCTTAAGGCTTCAATCATGACAAGGATGCCTTTCTCACCGTTGATGGTGGTAAATTGAAGAAAATCCATTCTGCCGATTTTAGATTAAAATACATACAAATATGATAATTTGAGATACTTTAGTTATTTTCATTTGACCTCATTTATCTTTATTTTGATGTTTCATACCAGTATACCACATTTCATTATTTTAACTTCTATTTTATTCAATTTCAATATATTTTAATCGTATTAATTATATGCATCTTAAAGTGATTGTATAGAATTATTTAGTATGAAAAGAACTAATAAATTGTTACTTTTAAATTAAAACATATAAAATAATAAATTTTATTAACAGTAATATTAAAATAAATAATTAATACTCCGTGTTATTTATTAAAATGAGAGAATTCTTCACTGCATATTTTCTGTAATGTTGTGCAAGTGAAATAAGTGAGTGCATGTTGCATGGCTAAGATAATATGGTCAAAGGATCTCTCTATCCTCTTTCTCTCTCCATGTCAAATTATTATAATCAATCAACCACACCTTCCAATTTGTAGCCATGGAGAAAATGTTGTATTACTACATTCTCGCATATGCATTCCTGACCATAACCTTTCAAACGCCTTGTTCAGCCAAAATGAGCCTTGCCACTGATCAAACTGCCCTTCTTTCACTAAAACAACACATCATCTCTGACCCTTCTCATATACTCGCAACAAATTGGACTAATTCGAGCTCCGTATGCAGCTGGATTGGCGTCTCTTGCAGCTCGCGCCACCATAGAGTATCCGCGTTGAATCTCTCTTATATGAGTTTCTCAGGCACCATTCCCCCACAGCTCGGGCAACTCTCCTTCCTCGTCTCCCTCGACCTCACCAACAACAGCTTCACAGGTTCCATCCCCAAATCTCTCTCAAACCTAACAAACCTACAATTTCTTGGCCTATCTTTCAATACTCTGAGCGGAGAGATCCCAAAGGAGTTAGGGAAACTTCGGAATTTGCAAACTCTGGTGATCGAATTCAATCATCTCTCCGGTGCAATACCATCTGAGATATTCAACTTGTCGAAGCTCGTGAATATAACTTTGACAGGAAATGAATTGAGTGGAAGTCTTCCGACAAACATTTGCAGCAATCTTCCATTTCTTGCTGGGATTTATCTCTCTTTAAATCAGCTGAGTGGCGCGATTCCGACAAATTTATCCTTATGTTCAAAGCTTGAGGCGTTGTCCTTATCTGATAACTCTCTCAGTGGGCAGATACCGGCGGAAATCGGCTACTTAATATCTCTTAGGGAATTATACCTCAGAACTAATAATTTGAATGGTATTTTTCTTGTTCTTATAGTATTAGATTCATAGGGGAGTGTTATATTGCTAACTCAATGTTTAATTGCTAACAACTCAATAATAGCATTAGATATTCAAATTAAAGGCCTAGATCATTAACCATAAAATGTCAGTAAGGCTATAGGATTATTTCCAATAAAAATCAATAGGGGTATTAATGTCAAGTTAGTTATAACTAACTTTTAAAAGAAACCCCAAAATTTTAAATTCATATAACATATATCAAATTAAAGATAATTTTATAAGGATTCCAACGATATACTACATGCATATGTTCCGACGTCAAAATTTGAAAAAAAAATGAATTTTTTTTTGAATTTTCGTATTTTTGACGAACATATTTATGTCAATACACCTTACATAATATGTCAATATTATGCTTGTAAAATGTAAATATGAAATTGTGTTCACATTATTATATCTTCGTGTTGATGTATTTCATACACTGTATTGACATTGTATTTCTAAATCCTAAATTTGATAGTTGTTATTACCTTTTTAATATTAAAAAATGAAAAAAAAAATTACACATGGCAAATTGTAGACCACAAGATTTTTAAAATATTATGGTCTTAAATTAGTTGTAGTTAGCAACTAAAGGATGAGTTAGCAATTGATCACTTCCCTAGATTCATATATAAATGACATATGAATGTTTGTTTGAACAGTCATAATTATTTGACAGGTACACTACCACCAGAGATTGGAAATCTTCACAACCTAGTTGGTTTTGGTGTTGATAATAATCAGATTGGGGGCTCATTATCATTAAATATTTTTGTGAATATGTCTTCTTTGGAAGAATTAACACTACAGCGCAACAATTTCACTGGGAATCTTTCAAGGGATTTTGGGAATCTTACTATGCTAGCCGAGTTTGACATAACTGAAAACTACATGACAGGTAAGGAGACCTTGTGATTTTTTAATACTACCCATATCATCTTAACAAAAATGATACTCCCATCTTTCTACAACTAAATATCTTGTTTTTTTTTTCATTTTTGTCAATCAATAAATATTACTCCTTACTCTTCCATTTTCGGTAACATGTCTGGTCACTATTTTTCACTTCATCTCCCAATTTTACATTAGTTTGGTCTCATCGACTATCAACACTAGTATTAGTATTGGACGGATAAGAGTAATATGCATGTTTCAAGTTTGTTACATTTGGAATTCTAATCATATAAATCATCTAATCTTTGGCAGGGCATATTCCTACTGAATTTGGCCAACTTCGCCGACTGAAGATATTACTGTTACCGTTGAACAGCTTCAGTGGAACTATTCCACATGAGCTTTTTAACATTTCAACTCTTCAAATCCTCTCACTTGTTCGGAATGTTATATCTGGAGTTCTTCCAACTAATCTATGTAGTACCTCTCTCATTCTTAAAGAGCTTAATATTGCAGATAACTCAATCTCTGGGCCAATACCAAATTCTATATCTAATTGTTCTCAACTCAAATATCTCTCACTTGGTACTAACAAATTCAGTGGTTATATACCTATGGATCTTGGCAACCTTAGACTTCTCAAATCCCTTCATTTGTTCGAAAACAATCTTACAAATGCACCATCTTCATCAAACCTGGGCTTCCTTACATCATTATCAAATTGCAGGTCTTTAACTGAATTACTTGTTTCTGAAAATCCTCTATACGGCGTCATTCCAGCTTCTGTCGGGAACTTATCATCCTTACTCGGAATATTCTCTGTCTCCCGTTGTAAATTAAATGGCAGCATTCCTGTTCAAATAGGCGGTTTAAGAGGCTTGATGATCTTGGATTTAGAGGGCAATCAGTTATCTGGTAATATTCCCTTCTCCACCAAACACTTGCATAAGCTTCAAGCATTATCTCTTGGTGCTAACATGTTGCAAGGCTCCATTCCAGAGGCTGTATGTGATTTATACAACCTTCATTTTGTAACCATTAGCCAAAACCAATTATCAGGTTCAATTCCTAAATGTTTGGGAAAGATCTCTTCTTTAAGGTATATTTTGATGGACTCCAACATGTTGCATTCAAGCATACCTACAAGCTTATGGGATCTAAAAGATTTGCTGATTCTTAACTTGTCCTTCAATTCATTGAGTGGGTTTTTGCCTCAACAGATGAGTAACTTACGAGCAGCAATCGATATAGATCTATCGATGAATCAGTTGACGGGGTCTATTCATAGCACTATTGGAAAGCTACAGAATTTGGTAAATCTGTCTTTGGCAAATAACAGACTCGAAGGTTCTATTCCAGAGTCAATAGGAAACATGATAAGTTTGGTGAGCCTTGACTTGTCCAACAACAACCTCTCTGGCTCAATTCCAAAGTCTTTGGAGTCACTTCAACAACTCAGCTACCTTAATGTCTCCTTCAATACTTTGAGTGGTGAAATTCCTAGTGGTGGATCTTTCAGAAACTTCACAATGGATTCTTTTAAGGGTAATGTGGCATTGTGTGGAATTCCGAGGTTCCATGTCCCAATTTGCCAAGCAGTTTCAAATCATAGATCAAAGTGGAAAAAGAAGGGACAAGCCTTGTTTATTGGGGTTGTGGTTTTCATTTCAATTATTTCTCTAGTTTTTCTCTTTGATAGGTACAAAAGGAAAGGCAAAACAACTAGAGAAGTTGATGAGATAATATCTATTGTGCCAGAAAGAATCTCTTATTATGAACTTCTGCGGGCAACTGAACAATTCAGTGAGAGCAATTTGCTTGGCACTGGGAGTTCTTGCTATGTGTACAAAGGAATTCTAAATAATGGGAAGGTTGTCGCTGTCAAAGTCTTTATTCTTCAGTTAGAAGATATTTCAAGGAGATTTGATGTCGAATGTGAGATACTTCGTAGCATTCGACACAGGTGTCTGAACAGTGTCATAAGTTGTTGTTCCAATGAAGAATTCAAGGCCTTAGTACTTGAATATATGCCCAATGGGAATCTTGAGAAATGGTTATATTCCCACAACTATTTCTTGAATTTCATGGAAAGATTGAGTATAATGGTGGATGTTGCATCAGCTTTGGAATATCTTCATGGTGGATATTCGACACCAATTGTCCACAGTGACTTGAAGCCAAGTAACGTCTTGTTAGACGAAGATATGGTTGCCCATGTAAGCGATTTTGGGATAGCAAAGTTGTTGTGCAATGGAGATAGCTCGGTGTTAACCAACACCCTAGGAACATTGGGTTACATTGCTCCAGGTGAATTGTTACGTTTATATCGATTATGTATATAGAGTACGGAGTACTTTTTAATTAAATGAAGTCTTGTTTCATATTTTTTTGTGAATGTAGAGTATGGTTCAGAAGGACTAGTCTCCACAAGGTGCGACGTCTATAGCTATGGGGTGATGTTGATGGAAGTCTTTACGAGAAAAAAGCCAACTGATGATATGTTTGTTGGAGATCTAAGCTTGAAGAGTTGGATTGAGAGGTCAGTTCCACATTTCACATATCAAGTTGTGGATGCCAACTTGCTAATGAACGTGGACGAAGAACATGGCGACAAAATAGTAAAGTTCACATTATCCACACTCGAGTTGGCCTTAAAGTGTTGTGCAGATTCTTCTCATGAAAGGATTAATATGAAAGAAGCTCTAGCAGAGCTACACAAAATCCGACGTGGGTTTTTGGGATGAAGCTTAAATCAGAGTGGGGAAGGCCTAACAAAGTTGTTAGTATTATGTAAGTTTAGCTGAAGATGTGTATAATATATTTTGCCTTACTCTTTTTATGTCACTACCATGTCAGCCTAATAATCAGCATCATTTGAAAATATGATTGGAAAACTATGCTCTGATAGCATTTAATAAAGATGATGTATTATTAATTAAATATATTGAAATTTACTATTCCCTCCGTTCCATAGTAGTAGAGTCATTTTGTCATTTTGGTACGTTTCATAGTAATAGAGTCATTTCCTTTTTTAGTAAAAGTCAATATATTTTTCCACATCAACTTTACTCTCTCTTACTTTTATTCTCTCTTCATCTCTCTACTTTTTTCATTTTCCATTTTATTTTCCCTTTACTTAACTCACCTAACACAATTTTTCTTAATCTCCGTGTCGAAAAGAAACGCCTCCATTACTATGGAACGGAGGGAGTAAGATATATACTCCGTTCATCCTATACAAAAAGCCATTTAGGATTGGCACGAGTTTTAATGCGTAATTGCTAAAGTAAGAGAGAATGGGAAAAATTTGGTGACTCAACTGTATAAAGTAGCCTTTACATCAAGATGCAAACCTCATCACATAATTGCCTTTACATCAAGATGCAAACCTCATCACATACTACTTCATTATGAAAAATATGTTACATAAAGTAGTCATACTATCACATTTCTTATTTTTCTTTTAGAACTATAACCACATTCAGGCAACAATTATCATACTATTGGTTAAGAGCATTAAACGAATAGGTGAGATATACGGTACCTTTGTACGCCCAACATATTTTGATTTCAATAGCCTTTTTTACTTGTGAACCTGTTCTTTTCTTGTCTTGTTGGCTAATACTCGATACTTTATCACCTTCAGGAAAAAATACATATATCACAATAAATTAATTACCATTATGCAACAACTATTAAAATACTCAATCTAAATATCTTGTATCCAATTATTACGATAAGAGACATATAGTGATCATTTTCAACATATGCATATTGCTATTCAAAATAATATTTCTCATGTAATTCACGAGGATCTTACATATTTAAATTAGCATTACAGCTTGCATTCTTATTACACATTTACAAGCTCAAATGTGGGATAAAACAGGTATAGCATTGCTTTAGATAAAGCTTGAAAGATTTAGACTCAAACTGGAAAATTTTGGGAAAATCTCAGAGATCCTCTGTGTTCACAACAGCAGATTTTGGAGGCTCTGTTCTCTCTGGTACGAAAGAGTTAGATGGTGTTTCTTATATCATCAGAAAGCCACTGCTGTCTTTTCATTTAAATAAAAATTCATTCAAAAATTCAAAGTGGCTTGGATGATATGAGACAGTTTCTGGCAAGCTGTGTTTGAAGATTTTCTGAAAGACCTCCAATTCACTTGAAATTTTACTAGGAATTTCCCAACATATCCCAGTTTAAACAGAACATTAGAAAACACACTTTATAACAATTTCATTAGCTACATGAAAAGAGTTCTTTAAACATGTCTCAACCATTCATCATATATAGCTACAAGTTGAAAATTCTCAAATTAAATTAAATTTCAATTCCCCCTTTTCCTTTCTCTTCCAGCGATTAAAAAAAAATTCAATCTCAATTCAACATAGGATCGTAAAATCACCAACTATTCAAGAAATTTACATACCATTTGTGTAAAAGAACTTGGGCTTGAAATCCACATAAATGGAGCAAATATTGAACACCCAAAAGAGAGATTGATGTCCTTGGTTGTGTGTTGGATAGAAAAGAAGATATATTAACTTACAGTACTCCTTTTTGTGTTAGAAATAGTGGGCTTGATCTTATTTTTTTGCAATGCTAAGCCCAACTCAACCATAGCTGGGTCAGCCCAACTCCTATCCCCAATTAACAATTCAAAAATAATGTTATTTATTCACATGAAAAAAGTATCTTACCCGCAAAATCAACAGTACTTTTTCCATCTAGGCCAAAGGATGTTAAAAAAAAGAACAAATTGAGATTTACATTACCAATGTATATAAAGTTATGATCAATGACTTAATATAGTCAATTAGAGTATCCAAATTGCCATAAGAGGAACCTCCTCTTTGAACAGCCTTCTTAGCCATTTTGGCCATACCATCTGCCCTTTCCAAAAACTCATCCTTCCTCATTTCCATAACCTTCCTAACCGCTTTCTCAATAATCAATCTTTAGTGTCAAGACATATAAAGTAGTCTTTTTTAGTGTGAAAGTACTCATTGATTTTCATTCGTGATTCATGAATTGTCTTATTATTGAAATCACGTTTGCTGATTGACGGGTGGAATTGGAAGCAAACAATCGTATGACGACAAATAAAATATACTAGCAAACATGATTTTGCTTATACTCCATCCGCTTCAAGT
>NC_062965.1:25578820-25600150 GCF_023119035.1 Salvia hispanica
AAAAAAAGAACAAATTGAGATTTACATTACCAATGTATATAAAGTTATGATCAATGACTTAATATAGTCAATTAGAGTATCCAAATTGCCATAAGAGGAACCTCCTCTTTGAACAGCCTTCTTAGCCATTTTGGCCATACCATCTGCCCTTTCCAAAAACTCATCCTTCCTCATTTCCATAACCTTCCTAACCGCTTTCTCAATAATCAATCTTTAGTGTCAAGACATATAAAGTAGTCTTTTTTAGTGTGAAAGTACTCATTGATTTTCATTCGTGATTCATGAATTGTCTTATTATTGAAATCACGTTTGCTGATTGACGGGTGGAATTGGAAGCAAACAATCGTATGACGACAAATAAAATATACTAGCAAACATGATTTTGCTTATACTCCATCCGCTTCAAGTATGAATTTGACTTTGGACGAATGAATTATCAATTATTTACTCCTATTTAAATGAAATAAGTTGGTAAAATGTAAAGCCTACTTATAAAAGATAATACAAATAGATTTATGAGTCAATTCAATTTATAGGGGAATAATTAGATATCCAATTATTAAATTTTTGTGTTTGATTTAATTAAAAGGAAATAAGAATATAGTAACTCAAATTTTTCATCTACTATTAACGAAAGTAACAGTATCCTTCATCTGTAATTAAAATGCAAGAATTAGACAGTGCATGTTATACACACGTTAACAATTCTGCACATTAGCTGAAATGAAAACGAGTCTTAATCAAATGTGTGTGTAAGTGAAACAAATGGTGCATGCTGCATTGCATGGCTTATATAATATGGTAGAAAAAATCTCTCTCAATTAATCACCACACCTTGTAATTTGTAGCCATGGAGAAAATGTTGTATTACATTCTTGCATATGCATTCCTCACTATAACCTTTCAAACACCTTGTTTAGCCAAAATGAGCCTTGCCACTGATCAAACTGCCCTTCTTTCACTAAAACAACATATCATCTCTGATCCTTCTCATATACTTTCAACAAATTGGACTAATTCGAGCTCCGTCTGCAGCTGGATTGGGGTCTCTTGCAGCTTGCGTCACCATAGAGTATCCGCATTGAATCTATCTTACATGAATCTCTCTGGCACCATTCCACCACAGCTCGGGCACCTGTGTTCCTCGTCTCCCTCGACCTCACCAACAACAGCTTCACAGGTTCCATCCCCAAATCTCTCTCAAACCTAACTAACCTACAAAATCTTGACTTAACTTCCAATTCTCTAAGTGGAAAGATTCCAAAAGAGTTAGGGAAACTTCGGAATTTGCGAAGGCTGGTGATCGAATTCAATCAACACTCCGGTGCTATACCATCTTAGATATTCAACTTGTCGAAGCTCGTGAAAATAGCGCTGACAGGGAATGAATTGAGTGGAAGTCTTCTGACAGACATTTGCAGTAATCTTCCATTTCTTGCTGGGATTTATCTCTCCGAAAATCAGCTGAGTGGCGCGATTCCGACAAATCTATCCCTATGTTCACAGCTGCAGTTGTTGTCCCTATCTGAAAACTCTTTTAATAGGCAGATACCTGCGGAAATCGGCTACTTAACTTCGCTTCGGATATTATTCCTCGGTTATAACAGTTTGAATGGTATTCTTCTTTTGTTCTTAAAGCATTAGATTCACATAAATTTAAAGTTAGTATGTTTAATTTGTTGAAATTTGACAGGTACACTACCACCTGAGATTGGCAATCTTCACAACCTGATTGGTTTTGGTGTTGAAAATAATCAGATTGGGGGCTCATTATCCTTAAATATTTTCCTGAATATGTCTTCTCTTCAAGATTTATTACTATGGAGCAACAATTTCATTGGGAATCTTTCAAGGGATATCGGGAATCTTACAGTGCTAACCATATTTGAAATCTCCAAAACTACATGACAGGTAAGAAGACCTTGTGATTTACATACTACCCATATCATCTTAATAAAAATCATACTCCCATCTTTCTACAACTAACATCTCCTTCTTTTCTTTCTCTCTCTCATTTATTCTAATAGTTTATCTAATCTTTGGCAGGGATTATTCCCACTGAATTTGGCCGCCTTCGCCGACTGGAGATATTAGCTTTAGCGGGGAACAGCTTCAGTGGAACTATTCCACATGAGCTCTTTAACATTTCAACTCTTCAAGCCCTTGAACTTGTTAAGAATGTTTTATCTGGATTTCTTCCAACCAATCTATGCCATACCTCCCCCATTCTTCAAGTGCTAAATCTTGCAGAAAACTTAATCTCTGGACCAATACCAAATTCCATATCCAATTGTTCTCAACTCAGATTTCTCGCACTGGTGATAACAAATTGAGTGTGATAGGGACTCCAACGTACATGCTCCAACAACTACGGCAGAGACCGCAATCAATTGGCCCGAAGACAATGCCGAGACAACTGCACCTACGAGTCGACCTGAAGCGGGAGCAGCCAAGGACGTGGGCCCAAGGGAAGAAGGGCCAAAGAGGAAGACATCGAGGCCCGCTCATGACCGCAATTATAATTGTGTTTGATTGAGTTGATCACTCTTTTATTTTGTTATGATTATGTTTCCTTATTGTTGAGATATTCACGTTTTGATTAGGATTAGATATTATTAAATCTTTTCGGGTTTTCTTCTTGATTCTTTCCCGAATCGTAAGTCGAATCAAGTAGGGTCCGGACTCTATAAATAATGGAGTCCATTAGAGAGTCAAAACCATTGAGAAATAAACTAAACGTTTTTCTCATTCCCGTTCTCGGCGTGAACGCCGCCCCTAGCACCTCAACTAGGATTTATCTTGTTCTTCTTTTGACTACAAATCGTTGGTGCTCTAGTCCGATAGATCAAGGGTCTATCAACTGGTGCTTCATTGATTTACTCTTCTCCCACCAACCTCTGTCCAAATTTGTTCTCAAACTATTCTCTCAAAATTCACGGCAAATTAGGGTTTTATCTCAAAACCCTAGAATTGTTTCTTTGTTTGGAAATCGTTCTTTTTTTTTTTTTAAATTAACTCCTATATGAAGGAGGATATTATATATAAACTCCTAAGAAAGGAGGTGGAAATCGTTCTTTTTTTTTTTAAAATTAACTCCTATATGAAGGAGGATATTATATATAAACTCCTAAGAAAGGAGGAAATTACAACTGAGGTTAAGAGAGCTCGAACTCGGCACCTCATACATTGATGTCCAAGCTCCTTGCCGCTAGGACAAAGGCTCTGGACTATTTAGAAATAGTTCTAGTTGGAAAAGAAATCATATTTTCCATGTCTTTTCTCAAGGAATCTCACCACCCAACCATTGATGATATGCTCTTGGAATTAAGGCGGATGATCAAAACTCAAAATCAAACCTTGGCGGAAAGTTTCGAGCCACAAACGCTGATCAGAGAGTCTCCGGACAGCCTTGATGAGTACTCACCTCCGCATCAGCGACCACCCGATATCGCGGCGACTATACGGCGTTGGTCTTTTCCGCCGTCGGTCACGCAGGCACTGCAGGGTATCATGCCCCACTCCCTACCACGCCTTCGCCTCGAACCACCACGATTCGACGGAGAAAGTTCCCCAGATTAGATACGTAAGATCCAAACGTACTATAACCACCACTACACACTACTAGATGATCGTCTTTATCTTACACAATACTTATTCAATCCCCCAGCATCGGATTGGAGGGAATATTGGGAGGTAACTAACAAAGGAAAGAACTGGGACGATTTCTTGTTGGCAGTAGCGCAGCGGTTCGATCCCGAATTTTACAAACCATACGAGGCGACCGGCCGAGACCAGCGGAAGCCCAACCGCAAAACGGCGTGCCTAGGTGCGAATCAAGAGCTCGATCATCAGCCACAACAGCGTAAAGAGGAGGTCACACAAGTAAGTGTCAATCAATTTGGTGTTCTACCTGTGACTGTTTCTAGCAATAATTTTGCTAATGAGAGTGGTTCCAATTCAATTATTTGCGATGGGAATATGGGCATGAATACCTTATATGTGGATATGGTCACTAAGGAGCACAGCGGATGTAATAGGGACTGTATTTCGGTTGATTTAAATCCCATAGATGACAGTCTCATTGACCAAGCTTGTTGCAAGGTTTTGAATATTAATAATGGAGTCATCGCTGCCGAGGATATTGAGGAGCAAGCTCTTGTCGAGACTTATTTCTGCACCGAATTTCTTGATTCAGTCAACCCCCAATCTGAGGTTCCAGCCGATTCACAACCCCTATTGTCACGAGGTGGTCCAAAGGATCCACTAGAAGAAGCAGCGAACAAGGGAGTCTCAACAGATTTAACTGGTCGAAGCAATGTGCCTGATTCCTATGTTATAAATCATTTATGTGAAAAAGATGAGGAGGAAGTACCGGCTACATGGGATCCTGGCGAGTCTATTTGCACTCCGAGATTGATAGCTGAAGTTTCTGATGAGAAGGAACCTGAACACTTGCGCAGTTGGGGATGTATTAACAACAAGTTGTATATCGAGGGGAATACCACGAGACAGGTGGTAGATTATGGGCAGCACTTCTCAGATGTTGTTTGCCGCGATGTTGCCGCCCCTAACGATGGTAAGGTTGTCCCTGATGCTGCGTTTTCTAGAGATGCCATTGCAGATGATGTTGTTCTTCTTTCGCTGGAATCCACACAATCTCGAGGAGTACCTGCAGCTTTGGAGTCTTTGTCCAAACTCGGTACTATTGCTATGTATGTGACTGATGATGGAGGTGGAGGAAAATTTACTAAGATGGTCTATTCGCGGATGACTGATTCGGAGCTCCCTCATCAAGAAATTCAGGATTCAGTTACAGGTGAACTTGAACGAGGAGTGAGATGTTCCCCTGCTATAAATAGAGCACATGGTGCAGCATTATGTATCCAGAAATTGGGGTGCTATGTCCTTCCAACAGTACTTCTTGAGGATTTATATGATGATGGAAAAGCTTTTATGAAACCCTGCCTGTTAGGAACAGCTTTCATGCAGATTTTGCTAAGGAGGAGAGGCTCGATAGCAGCACATTTGTGCCTGTTGGAAGGGCTGGACATATACCTTGCATTGTTACCTACAACACACGGGTCTCTCCACCAGTGCACATTATTGGAGCGAAAACTTTTGAGATTAGTGCAGTGGATACATTGGGACTATTTTATGATAAGGGAAAAATTAGGGAAATAGCAGGGTGGAATATATCAATGACTTTCAAGGAATGGCGACATGCAGCTCTCCGATTTGGAATAGTTGAAGGTGATCACATATTTGATCCAGGGGCTTTTCATGGGGTCAAACTCGTCCGAGTCACTTTTGGTGGATTTGAATCTGGTAAAAGCTGGTTTAGCTTGAAGTATTTTTGCCTGATGCAGATGAAAAATTCCGTACGTAAGTGCACTGCGATTCCCTCGTTCTTGAGTGGAGGTATTCTTCATTATGTTGTCTTTGAGCTTGTTGAGGCAGGAGCAGCTGCTCGGTGTTTGGTAATGTTATCTAGGCGTGTCGGCAATATTCCCAAGTTTGCCGCTGGTGAGGTGGATTCAGATGTTGTTGCTTGTGGTGGGTGCAAGATATTTTGTGGGAATACAGGAGATTTGGTTGCAAAGCCACCATTTATCGAGACAAAAGTATCGGAGCTTGATGAATGTGTTGCGAACTTTGATGAGACCAAGGAGCCTAGTGTTGAAAATGGAGTGAAATTTTGTGTGTGTGATAATAGAGGGATTACACTTTATTGGGGTGGAGATCCTATGGAGCTGCCTACATTTCTTGATGGGGAAATCTATGTATCGATCAGGGAGGTGTCTATGTCCCCATTTGGTGGTAACGTAGCTGAAAGACAATGTTATCCCTCAATTAGGCTGATGTATGCAGACCTTTTTCATTTGTTGGAGACTTGTTTATAGACTCTTGAACATGGAAGATCTTCATCTTATGCAAGATGATGAGCAAATGGTGGAGCTGGTAAGGGCGATAGGCTACTGGTTTCCACTACCAGTTGAGCGTTGGATACATGGCATATTTCACATCTCTATCCTATGGCTGCTCATACCGCAATTTTTGGATACAATCCAACAATCAGCGTCGACCTCATTCCATCGGAGCCGGCTGGCAGACATCATACAAGTGCATTTTCCGAACTTTCGCCTTGACGGCAAGGCGATTTTCATGGGCGGGGGAGTTGATAGGGACTCCAACGTACATGCTCCAACAACTACGGCAGAGACCGCAATCAATTGGCCCGAAGACAATGCCGAGACAACTGCACCTACGAGTCGACCTGAAGCGGGAGCAGCCAAGGACGTGGGCCCAAGGGAAGAAGGGCCGAAGAGAAAGACATCGAGGCCCGCTCGTGACCGCAATTATAATTGTGTTTGATTTAGTTGATCACTCTTTTATTTTGTTATGATTATGTTTCCTTATTGTTGAGATATTAACGTTTTGATTAAGATTAGATATTATTAAATCTTTTCGGGTTTTCTTCTTGATTCTTTCCCGAATCGTAAGTCGAATCAAGTAGGGTCCGGACTCTATAAATAATGGAGTCCATTAGAGAGTCAAAACCATTGAGAAATAAACTAAACGTTTTTCTCATTCCCGTTCTCGGCGTGAACGCCGCCCCTAGCACCTCAACTAGGGTTTATCTTGTTCTTCTTTTGACTACAAATCGTTGGTGCTCTAGTCCGATAGATCAAGGGTCTATCAGAGTGGTTGTATACCTATGGATCTCAGCAACCTAAGGCTTCTCCAAAGTCTCCACCTGCACGGAAACAATCTTACAAATGCACCATCTTCTTCAAACTTGGGCTTTGTTACATCATTGTCAAATTGCAGGTCTTTAACTTATTTGTATATTTCTGATAATCCTCTATACGGCATCATTCCAGATTCCATTGGGAATTTATCTTCCTCACTTGAAATATTCAGAGCCGCCCGCTGCAAATTAAATGGCAGCATTCCTGTTCAAATAGGTGATTTAACAGGCTTGATTACCTTGGAACTAGAGGGCAATCAGTTATCTGGTAATATTCCCTTCTACATCAAACACTTGCATATACTTCAAGCATTATATCTTGGTTCTAACATGTTGCAAGGCTCCATTCTAGAGGCTGTATGTGATTTATACAACCTCAATATTTTCAGTATTAGCCGAAACCAACTATCAGGTTCAATTCCTAAATGTTTGGGAGATATCTCTTCTTTAAGAGAGATTTATATGTACCCCAACATGTTCAATTCAAGCATACCATCAAGCTTATGGGATCTAAAAGATTTGCTGATTCTTGACTTGTCCTTCAATTCATTGAGTGGTTTTTTACCTCAAAAGATGAGTAATTTAGGAGCAGCAATCTCTATAGATTTATCAATGAATCATTTGTTAGGGTCTATTCCGAGCACTATTGGGAAGCTACAGAATTTGGCTAATCTGTCTTTGGCAAATAACAAACTTGAAGGTTCTATCCCAGTTTCCATGGGAAACATGATAAGTTTGGTGAGACTTGACTTGTCCCACAACAACCTCTCTGGCTCAATTCCAAAGTCTTTGGAAACACTTCAATTTCTCAACTACTTCAATGTCTCTTTCAATTCTCTGAGTGGAGAAATTCCAAGTGGTGGTTCTTTCAGAAACTTCACTATGGATTCTTTTAAGGGAAATGAGGCATTGTGTGGAATTCCAAGGTTCCATATCCCAATTTGTCCAGCTGATTCTGGTCACAAATCAAAGAGAGAAAAGGTTGAACGAGCTATATTTATTGCTTTTGGGACTGTGGCTTTCATTTCAATTGTTTCTCTAGCTCTTATCTTTGGCAGACACAAAAGGAAAGATAAGACAGCAAGAGAAGTTGATGAGATGATATCCATTGTGCCAGAAGGATCTCTTATCATGAACTTCTGCAAGCAACTGAACAATTCAGTGAGAGCAATTTGCTTGGCACTGGGAGTTCTTGCTCTGTGTACAAAGGAATTCTTAACAATGGGAAGGTTGTCGCTGTCAAAGTGTTTAATCTTCAGTTAGAAGGTATTTCAAAGATATTTGATGTTGAATGTGAGATTCTTCGTAGCATTCGCCACAGGTGTCTGAATAGTGTCATAAGTTGTTGTTCTAACGAAGAGTTCAAGGCATTAGTACTAGAATATATGCCCAATGGAAATCTTAAGAAATGGTTATATTGCCATAACTATTTCTTGAATTTCATGGAAAGATTGAATATAATGATCGATGTTGCATCGGCTTTGGAGTATCTTCATAGTGGCTATTCGACACCAATTGTCCACAGTGGCTTGAAGCCAAGTAATGTCTTGTTAGACGAAGATATGGTTGCTCGTGTAAGCGATTTTGGGATAGCAAAATTTCTATGCAATGGAGATAGCATGGTGTTAACCAACACCCTGGGAACATTGGGTTACATTGCTCCAGGTTAATTGTTAATCTACATTAATTATGTACATATACTTTTTAATAAATGAAGTCTTCTTTCATACTTTTTTTGTGATTGTAGAGTATGGTTCAGAAGGACTAGTCTCCACAAGGTGCGATGTCTATGGCTACGGGGTGATGTTGATGGAAGTCTTTACTAGAAAAAAGCCAAGTGACGACATGTTTGTTGGAGATCTAAGCTTGAAGACTTGGATTCAAAGGTCTGTTCCAGAATTCACATATCAAGTTATAGATGCCAACTTAGTTATGAATGTTGACGAAGAACATGGCGATAAAATAGTGGAATTCGCATCATCTATATTGGAGCTGGCGTTAAAGTGTTGTGCAGATTCTTCTTATGAAAGGATAAATATGAAAGAAGCTCTAGCACAGCTGCAGAAAATCCAACGTGGGTTTTCGAGATGAAGCGAGAAGGCCTTACAAAGTTGTTTTCCTATGAATGCCAAGACTCTGGATAATATCTTACTACCTCAATTCAAAAATATAATCTCATTTTTTCCATTTTGAGTCATCCACCAAAATAAGTTTATATTGTTCTTGGTAAGTTTCTCTCTTTACTACTGACTTAATTAGGTGCAGCTGAAGATAGGATTAATATATTTGTCCAATGACTAGTCTTATCTACAACAGCAAAAACATCTCTCTCAAAACAGTCATTAACTTCTCTGTTTTATCTTGCAGTTTTCATGATACAAAATTACAAATTAAATACATGAGAATTATAGATAAATATCATTAGACCAATATCAGAGTACCAATGATGCCTTTACATCAAGATTCAAACCCCAACACATACTACTTCATTATGAAGAATATGTTACAAAAAGTAGTCATATTATCACATTTCTTACTTTTTTAGAACTATAACCACATTCAGGCAGCAAAAAACATATTGGTTAAGAGAATTAAAGAATAGGGTGAGAAATACACTACCTTTGTGAGCCCAACATATTTTGATTTCAATAGCCTTTTTACCAGTGAACCTGCTATTTTCTTGTCTTGGTGGCTAACACTCGATACTTTATCACCTTCATAACAAAATACATATATCACATACATAAATTAATTACCATTATGCAACAGCTATTAAAATACTCCATCTAAATCTTTTGTATCCAATTATTACGATAAGAGACATACAGTAGATCATTTTGAATATATGCATATTTCTAATCAGAATAATATTTCTCATGTAATTCTCGAGGATCTTAAATTGGCATTATAGATTACTACTAGGAAAGTGGACATGATAAGGACATCCACCCATTCTTATTACACATTTACAAGCTCAAAATGTGGGTTAAAACAAGTATAGCATTGCTTTAGGAAAGGCTTGTAAGCTTTAGACTCAAAATGGAAAATTTTGGGATAATCTCATAGAGATCTCTGTTCACAACAGCAGATTTTGGAGGCTCCGTTCTCTCTGGTCCGAAAGACTTAGAAGGTGTTCCTTATATCATCATAAAGCCACTAATGTCTAGTTTCATTTACATAAAAGTTCATTCAAAAATTCAAAGTGGCTTGGAAGATATGAAGCAGTTTTTGACAAGCTGTGTTTGAAGATTTTCTAAAAGACCTCCAATTCACTTGAAATTTTACTTGGAATTTCCCAACATATCCTACTTTACACAGAAAATTATAAAAACGCTTTATAACAATTTCATTAGCTGCAAACAGTGGATTTCTATTTTCTAATAAAGAAAAGAGTTCTTCAAACATGTCTCAATCATTCATCATATATTGCTACAAGTTGAAAATTCTCAAATTAAATTAAATTTCAATTCCCCCTTTCCCTTTCTCAACACAGTTAATGTTCTCACTCTCTTCCAGCAATTAAAAAAAAAAATACAAGCTCAATTCAACATAGGATCACAAAAACACCAACTATTCAAGAAATATACGTACCATTTGTGTATAAGAACTCAAGCTTGAAATCCACATAAATGGAGCAGAGATTGAACACCCAAAAGTGAGATTGATGTCGTTGGATCTGTGTTGGATAGAAAAGGAGAAATATTCACTTAGATTACTCCTTTTTATGCTAGAAGTATTGGGCTTGTTCTTATTTCTTTCCAATGCTAAGCCCAAGTCAACATTGCTGGGTCAGCCCAACACCTATCTCCAATTAACAATTCAAAAATAATGTTATTTATTTACTTGAAAAAAGTATCATGAGGCGCAAAATCAACGGTACTTTTTCCATATAGGCCAAAGGATGTTAAAAAAAAGAACAAATTGAGATTTATATTACCAATGTTTATAAAGTTATGATCAATGACTTAATATAGTCAATGACTCAATTAGAGCATTCAAATTGCCATAAGAGGAACCTCCTCTTTGAACAGCCTTCTTAGCCATTTTGGCCATACTATCTGTCCTTTCCAAAAACTCATCCTTCCTCATTTCCATAACCTTCCTAACTGCTTTCTCTGTAATCAATCTATCACAAGTATCTTTAGTGTCAAAGATGTATCTTCCAAACCTCATCGTCCACCGACATTTGCACTAGCTAGGCCAATGAGCTCGTCGAACAACGAGTATATGAAGCGCATGAGCAAATGAATATCCAAAAGCAGGAGAAAATTGTGAAAGTGCAGTCGGAGTCGAATCATCAAATGATAGTTTTGATAGAACCGATATGAAGAGCCTAACTAATGCCCAGTTCAATAAATTAATGAGAAGAAGCCAAGATTGTGTTTATAAGTGTTTTGCACTGTAAACCAATTTTATTTATGTTAATGTCTTTTGAATTTTATTTATTTAATTTATTTATACAATATTAAATTTAAAAGAAATAATTTATTTAATAATAGTAGTAATAATATGAAAACAAAATCCCAGAATTTCGAGCGCTGGCAGCTCGAAAAATAAATCGCGACTTTGTAGAAAACATACAACATATGCATAGGCAACGGCTAAATTCAATATATTCTGAAGTGAATATGTGAAACTGTATATTTTTAAAAAATATATAAAGTAGTCTTTTTTCGTGTGAAAGTACTCATTTCATTTGCCGTTATATATTATTATTCATAATATAATAATTAAAGAATTACAAAAGAGTGGTTCACGTTCTACGTGATTCATGAATTGTCTTATTATTGAAATCACGTTTGCTGATTGAAGGGTGGAATTGGAAGCAAACAATCGTATGACGACAAATAAAATATACTAGCAAACATGATTTTGCTTATACTCCATTCACTTCAAGTATGAATTTGACTTTGGCACGAATGAATTATCAATTATTTACTCCTATTTAAATGAAATAAGTTGGTAAAATGTAAAGCCTACATATAAAAGATAATACAAATAGATTTATGAGTCAATTCAATTTAATAGGGGAATAATTAGATATCCAATTATTAAATTTTTGTGTTTGATTTAATTAAAAGGAAATAAGAATATAGTAACTCAAAATTTTCATCTACTATTAACGAAAGTAACAGTATCCTTCATCTGTAATTAAAATGCTAGAATTATACAGTGCATGTGATACACACGTTAACAATTCTGCACATTAGCTGAAATGAAAAAAAGTCTTAATCAGATGTGTGTGAAAGTGAAACAAATGGTGCATGTTGCATTGCATGGCTTATATAATATGGTAGAAAAATCTGTCTCTCAATTAATCAACCACACCTTGTAATTTGTAGCCATGGAGAAAATGTTGTATTACATTCTTGCATATGCATTCCTCACTATGACCTTTCAAACACCTTGTTTAGCCAAAATGAGCCTTGCCACTGATCAAACTGCCCTTCTTTCACTGAAACAACGTATCATCTCTGACCCTTCTCATATACTCGCAACAAATTGGACTAATTCGAGCTCCGTCTGCAGCTGGATCGGCGTCTCTTGCAGCTCGCGCCACCATAGAGTATCCGCATTGAATCTCTCTTACATGAATCTCTCCGGCACCATTCCACCACAGCTCGGGCACCTCTCCTTCCTCGTCTCCCTAGACCTCACCAACAACAGCTTCACAGGTTCCATCCCCAAATCTCTCTCAAACCTAACTAACCTACAATTTCTTGAAATATCTTTCAATACTCTGAGTGGAGAGATCCCAAAGGAGTTAGGGAAACTTGGGAATTTGCAAACGCTGGGGATCGAATTCAATTATTTCTCTGGTGCTATACCATCTGAGATATTCAACATGTCGAAGCTGGTGCATATAGCATTCAGTGAAAATGAATTGAGTGGAAGTCTTCCGACGGACATTTGCAGTAATCTTCCATTTCTTGCTGGGATTTATCTCTCCGAAAATCAGCTGAGTGGCGCAATTCCAACAAATCTATCCCTATGTTCACAGCTGCAGTTGTTGTCCCTATCTGGCAACTCTTTGAATGGGCAGATACCTGCAGAAATCGGCAACTTGTCTTCTCTTCGGATATTATACCTCGGTTATAACAGTTTGAATGGTATTCTTCCTTTGTTCTTAAAGCATTAGATTCACATAAATTTAATGTTAGTATATTTAATTTGTTGAAATTTGACAGGTACACTACCACCTGAGATTGGCAATCTTCACAACCTGGTTGGTTTTGGTGTTGAAAATAATCAGATTCGGGGCTCATTGTCCTTAAATATTTTCCTGAATATGTCTTCTCTGCAAGATTTATTACTATGGCGCAACTATTTCACTGGGAATCTTTCAAGGGATTTTGGGAATCTTACAATGCTAACCAGCTTTTCAATCTCCGAAAACTACATGACAGGTAAGAAGACCTTGTGATTTTCATACTACCCATATCATCTTAATAAAAATAATGCTCCCATCTTTCTACAACTAACATCTCCTTCTTTTCTTTCTTTCTCTCATTTATTCTAATAGTTTATCTAATCTTTGGCAGGGATTATTCCTACTAAATTTGGCCGCCTTCGTCGACTGGAGATATTAGGTTTAGGGGGGAACAGCTTCAGCGGAACTATTCCACATGAGCTCTTTAACATTTCAACTCTTCAAATCCTTGACCTTGTTAAGAATGCTATATCCGGAGTTCTTCCAACCAATATATGCCATACCTCCCCCATTCTTCACGCGCTTAATCTTGCAGAAAACTCAATCTCTGGACCAATACCAAATTCCATATCCAATTGTTCTCAACTCAGAATTCTCGCATTTGGTGATAACAAATTGAGTGGTTATATACCTATGGATCTCGGCAACCTAAGACTTCTCCAAAGTCTCCACCTGCACGGAAACAATCTTACAAATGCACCATCTTCTTCAAACTTGGGCTTCATTATATCATTGTCAAATTGCAGGTCTTTAACTTATTTGTATATTTCTGATAATCCTCTATACGGAATCATTCCAGATTCCATTGGGAATTTATCTTCCTCACTTGAAATATTCAGAGCCGCCCGCTGCAAATTAAATGGCAGCATTCCTGTTCAAATAGGTGGTTTACGAGGCTTGATGATCTTGGATTTAGAGGGAAATGAGTTATCTGGTAATATTCCCTTCTCCATTAAACACTTGCATAAGCTTCAAGCATTATATCTTGGTTCAAACATGTTGCAAGGCTCCATTCCAGAGGCTGTATGTGATTTATACAGCCTTAATATTTTCAATATTAGCCAAAACCAACTATCGGGTTCAATTCCTAAATGTTTGGGAGACATCTCTTCTTTAAGAGAGATTTATATGTACTCCAACATGTTGAATTCAAGCATACCATCAAGCTTATGGGATCTAAAAGATTTGCTGATTCTTGACTTGTCCTTCAATTCATTGAGTGGTTTTTTACCTCAAGAGATGAGTAATTTAGGAGCAGCAATCTCTGTAGATCTATCAATGAATCAGTTATCAGGGTCTATTCCGAGCACTTTCGGAAAGCTACAAAATTTAGCTAATCTGTCTTTGGCAAATAACAAACTTGAAGGTTATATTCCAATTTCCATGGGAAGCATGATAAGTTTGGTGAGTCTTGACTTGTCCCACAACAACCTCTCTGGTTCAATTCCAAAGTCTTTGGAAACACTTCAATTTCTCAACTACTTTAATGTCTCTTTCAATTCTCTGAGTGGAGAAATTCCAAGTGGTGGTTCTTTCAGAAACTTCACTACGGATTCTTTCAAGGAAAATGAGGCATTGTGTGGAATTCAAAGGTTCCATGTTCCAATTTGTCCAGTTGTTTCTGATCACAGATCAAAGAGGAAAAAGGTGGAACGAGCTTCATTTATTGCGTTTGGGGTTGCGACTTTCATTTCAATTGTTTCTCTAGCTTTTATCTTTGTCAGATACAGAAGGAAAGACAAGACAACTAGAGATGTTGATGAGCTGATATCCATTGTGCCCGAAAGGATCTCTTATTACGAACTTCTGCAAGCGACTGAGCATTTCAGGGAGAGCAATCTGCTTGGCACTGGGAGTTCTTGCTCTGTGTACAAAGGAATTCTTAACAATGGGAAGATTGTCGCGGCTAAAGTGTTTAATCTTCGGTTAGGAGGTATTTCAACGAGATTTGATGTCGAATGCCACATACTTCGTAGCATTCGACATAGGTGTCTCAATAGTGTCATTAGTTGTTGTTCCAATGAAGAGTTCAAGGCATTAATACTTGAATATATGCCCAATGGAAGCCTTGAGAAATGGTTATATTCTCACAACTATTTCTTGAATTTCATGGAAAGATTGAATATAATGATTGATGTAGCATCGGCTTTGGAGTATCTTCACGGTGGCTATTCGATGCCTATTGTCCATAGTGACATGAAGCCAAGTAATGTTTTGTTAGACGAAGATATGGTTGCCCGTGTAAGCGACTTTGGGATAGCAAAGTTGCTCTGCGATGGAGATAGCATGGTGTTAACCAAGACCCTAGGAACATTTGGTTACATTGCTCCAGGTGAATTGTTATTCAACATTAATTATGTAAAATATTTTATTAATTTCAATTTTTTTGGGGATTGTAGAGTATGGTTCAGAAGGACTACTCTCCACAAGGTGCGATGTCTATAGCTACGGGGTCATGTTGATGGAAGTCTTTACTAGAAAAAAGCCAAGTGACGACATATTTGTTGGAGATCTAAGGTTGAAGAGTTGGATTGAGAGGTCAGTTCCAGAATTCACATATCAAGTTATAGATGCCAACTTACTTATGAATGTTGATGAAGAACATGGCGACAAAATAGTGGAATTCACATCTTCCATATTGGAGTTGGCATTAAAGTGTTGTGCAGACTCTTCTCGTGAAAGGATTGATATGAAAGAAGCTCTAACAAAGCTGCAGAAAATCCAACGCGGGTATTTGGGATGTAGCTTAAATCAGAGTGGGGAAGGCCTTACAAAGTTGTTTACCTATGAATGCCAAGACTGTGGATAATATCTTATTAACACAATTTAAAAAAATAGTCTTATTTTTTCCATTTTGGATCATCCACCATAACTAGTTTATACTACTTTTTTGGTGAGTTTCTATCTTTACCACTTTCTTAATATGCTTTAGCTGAAGATAGGCCTAATATATTTGTCCAATGTCTAGACTGAGGATAATATTATCTACAACAGCAAAAACATCTCTTATTGATATTCTCAAAGCAGGTCGTTAACTTCTCTGTTTTACGATATCTTGCAGTTTTCATGAGACAAAATTACGAATTGAATACATGAGAATTATAGATATATTGCATAAGTCCATTATCCAGCTTTTTCCCCTATCCAAAACTCATCTTTTCTTACTTCCATCAAATTACTAATTGCCTTTACATCAAGATGCAAACCTCAACACTTACTACTTCATTATGAAGAGTATTTTACATAAAGTAGTCATACTATCACACTTCTTATCTTTTTACAACTATAACCACATTAAGGTAACAAATATCATACTTGGTTGAGAGCATTAAACGAATAGAGTGAAAAATACAGTACCTTTATATGCCAACATACTGTGATATCAATAGCCTTTTTACTCGTGAACCTGTTCTTTTCTCGTCTTCGTGGCTAATACTCAATAATTTATCACCTTCAGTACAAATTACATGGATCACATATAAATTAATTACCATTATGCATCCAGTTACTACGATAAGAGACATACAGTAGATCATTTTGCACATATGCATATTTTTATTCAAAATAATACTATTTCTCATGTAATTGGCATTATAGATTACAACTATGAAAGCGGACATGCTAAGGATATCCAACCATTCTTATTACACATTTACAAGCTCAAAATGTGGGTTAAAACAAGTATAGCATTGCTTTAGAAAAAGCTTGAAAGATTTATACTCAAAATGGAATATTTTGGGAAAATCTCCTCTGTTCACAACAGCAGATACAGAGGATATCTAATAAAGAAAAGAGTTCTTCAAACATGTCTCAATCATTCATCATATATAGCTACAAGTTGAAAATTCTCAAATTAAATTAAATTTCGATTCCCCCTTTTCCTTTCTCAACACATAGTTATAGTGCTCATTCTCATCCAGCAATAAAAAAATTTCAAGCTCAATTCAACCTAGGATCCAAAAAACACCAACTATTCAAGAAATATACATACCATTTGCTTGAAATCCACATAAATGGAGCAAAGATTGAGCACCCAAAAGATGGAGAGATGTCGTTGGGTGTGTGATTATCGAAAAGGAGGAGAAATATTAACTAAACATTACTCCTTTTTGTTCTAAAAGTAGTGGGCTTGTTCATATTTCTTACCAATGCTAAGCCCAACTCAACATAGCTAGGTCAGCCCAACACCTATCTCCAATTAACAGTTCAAAAATAATGTTACTTAGCTTACTTGGAAAAATTGTCATACAGCCCAAAATCAATAGTACATTTATTATTTTCTTCTAAGCCCTTTCAAAAGAAATTTGAGATTTACATTACCAATGTTTATAATGTTATGACCAATGAAATAATATAGTCAATTAGAGCATCCAAATTGGTGTACGAGGAACCTCCTCTTTCAACAGCCTTCTTAGCCATTTTGGCCATACCATCTGCCCTTTCCAAATATTCATCCTTCCTCACTTTCATAACCTCCTTAATTGCCCTCTCAATGATCAATCTATCACAAGTATCTTTAATGTCAAGACCTATCTTCCATACCTCACTCACAAACCTACTATTAATAGTTTGATCACTAAAATAAGGCCAGCATATCATCGGTACACCAGCAACAACACTCTCTAGAGTCGAGTTCCATCCACTGTGTGTCAAAAATGCACCTATTGCAGGGTGGTTGAGAACCTCCTCCTGTGGCGCCCACTTCACCAAATAACCTTTTTCTTTTGTACCCTCCATCAATTCCGGTGGAATTTGATCTCCCCCGGTGATGGAATCTGGACGCATCACCCACAAAAATCTCTGAGAACTATTAAGCAAACCATGCCAGAACTCCATCAGTTGCTCTCTCGTCACAACTGTTATGCTCCCAAAGCTCACATAGATCACCGATCTCGGCAGCTGAGCGTTCAACCAATCTATACAGCTCCGATCTTCTTCCCATAAATTACCGGCAACAATCGAGGCTTTGGATCCCTTCTCTATGAGCCTGGATTTCTGGTGCTCGTGGATAGGACCAATAGTGTAGATTCTTGGTAATTTTTCAAGCATGATTGATAAAATCGACCCCTCTAGATCCTCGAATGTGTTAAATATGACTGCTTGTGCTCGTACGAGCTGCCTTGTCGCCACTGTTAAGCTTTGAAAAACATTGTCATTTACATCATCGGTGCGGAAGAAACCCGGTAGGTCTCGGCGGCGCAGGAATCCTTCCATTCCCGGTATGCCTTTCACTAATTCATCCATCGGTTTACCTTAATAATGAAGAACCATAATTTCAAACAGGAGTTTAAAAGTTTTGTTACGGACAAAATTGGGGAACTCATAACTCATCAAAAGAGACTAATTACACCTTATAATAAAATGTAAATGAAATAGATTAATGAATTTATGTATCAAAAATAATAAAAATAAAATAATTTATAATAATATGAGACACTAATGGCGGATAATAATAAAATGATACTTCTTCATCTTATTATGAGTGACATATTCTGTTTTTTTAACGTTTCATTCTAAATGACCATGTATCAATAGCCATAAGAGTTTGAAATTAGGGGAACTTATAACTCATCAAAAGAGACTAATTACACCCTTCGCCTATGTCTCATTACTATGATTTATATGTAACTGGAATATGATTGATGAATTTATTAATCAAAAATAATAAAAGTGAAATAATATTTGATGATAGATATTTTAAAATGACAATATGAGACATTAGTGGTGGAGAGTAATAAAATGATACTCCCCCATTTATTTTAAGTGACATATATATATTTTCCTTTTTGAGATCTCTCTTTCCAAATGATCATGTATTAAAATAAAAACATCACTCTCTATATTTTTTTTTACTTTATTTTTTCCACTTAATTAACAAAATAACACTATATTAAATTATTTGTTGAACAAAGAGTGTTCCACTTAGAGTGGGACATATGGAAACTTCACACTCTAAAAGCAACCTAAATGATATAGCATTGAAATCCATAACAAATTATGAATAATTAAGTATTGCGTCTGATTCCTATTACTTGTCTTATTTATAATCGATGCAAGAGGAATGTGAGTTATTTTTTTTATATTAATTTTTATTAATTGTGAGTGGAATGAGTTACTGGAATATGATGTTTAGTTCGTGAAAATGAAATGAATCGGTTAATAATAACCGGATGAAAATGAGAAAATGTGTGCATTAAAGTAGAGGGAAAATTAATTAGATTACCTTGAAATGGAATATTTTGAGTTTGAATGAATGAGACCATTGCCCAGAAGTAGGAGGCGCTGGTTGGTCGGAAATAGACCAAGGGAATGCCGTTCTCCTCCGCAAAGTCAGTGGCGAAACTGAAAAATCCGTCGGCAACAAAGCACGTGACCGGCCTCCGGTGAGGGGAAGCGAGGAGGTCTTCATCGGCCATCATTTTCTTGAAAAATGGAACCATGTTGTTTGTAACGGAGGGGACCACATCGCCGAGTTTGTCACCAAAGCGGGGGTGATCGTCTGGGAGGCCATCGGGGATAGCCCGGAACTGGAAGCCGGGATAGACGCCGAAAGTGGCGGGGACGGAGGTATTCTTGGTTAGGAGGCGGTGGCTGAACTCCGAGACGATGAAGGTGACGTGGAAGTCGGATAAACAGAGGAGATGAGCAAGATTGAGCATGCAATTCATGTGCCCCTGCGCGGGGAATGGGAATATCACCACGTGCGCCGGCAGTTTCTCTTCCGATTTCAAACCCATAGGCATAGTTATTTGCTGTTTTTACTATTATTCTAAAATCCTTAAACCATTATACATGTAGTGATGAATTCTTGCATTTTATAGATGAAAGGATAATGACATTTGATTAAGTATGATAATGTTGCATTCAATATATAGGCATCGGTCATTGATTACCTAAGCAAACATGTAGCTAATTACTTGTGTATTTCGCTAAAGGAACATGTTTAGTATGTGTAACAGATTGGGGAATGATTTTGTTCAAATTAAATAATGGGTGGCGGTTCGGCCGATTTTAGAATCTAAAAGAATATTGCTACAAATTTGACAATATGAGATACTTAACTTTAGTAATTTTCATTTGGTTTATTTTAACTTATATTTTATTGGATTTCAGTTTTTATTTCTTTTAATCTTATTTATCATATGTATCTTAAGCGATGAGTGAAATAAGTGGTGCATGTTGCATGTTGCATGGATCAGATAATATGATAGAAGAATATCTCTATGACTCTTATCCCTCTTCCTCTATCTGTGCCAAATTATAATCAATAAACCACACCTTCCAATTTGTAGCCATGGAGAAAATGTTGTATTACTACATTCTTGCATATTCATTCCTTACCATAACCTTTCAAACGCCTTGTTCAGCCAAAATGAGCCTTGCCACTGATCAAACTGCACTTCTTTCACTAAAACAACACATCATCTCTGACCCTTCTCATATACTTGCAACAAATTGGACTAATTCGAGCTCAGTATGCAGCTGGATTGGCATTCTATTATAAAACTAATAAAAGTGGGAGTTGCATTCCACTTACTTATTCTACCCATTTTTCCTTATACTCCCTCCGTCCACAAACAATAGATCTATTGTTATTCGGCACGGGTTTTAATGTAGAATTGGTAAAGTAAGAGAGATGAGGAGAAAAAGTAGATAAAGTAAGAGAGATAGGGAGAAAAAGTAGATAAGTAAGAGAGATAGGGAGAAGAAGTGAGTAAAGTATGAGAGAGGGAAGAAAAAATGGAAAAAGTATGAGAGATAAACTTTCTATTTTTAGAAAGTGATCTATTTTTTGTAGACGTCCCAAAATGGCAAAAGTGATCTATTTTTTTTGGACGGATGGAGTATTTCTTAAAATCTGACCGATCTCTATTCACGGACAGACAGAGTGTAAAAGGTGAATATATCAAAATGAAAAATCGAGACTTCTGATAGTAGACTGAGGGAGTAATTAGATTACCTTTAATGGGAATTTGTTGAGCTTGAATGAGATCATCGACGTGATAATACGCCCAAAGGTAGGCGGCGCTGGGAGTCCGGAAATAGACCAAGGGAAGGCCGATCTCTTCTGCAAAGTCAGCGGCGAAGCTGAAAAAGCCGTCAGCGATGAAGCACGTGGCCGGCCTGCTGTGGGGGGAAGCGAGGAGGTCTTCGTCGGCCATTATTTTCTTGAAAAGTGGAACCATGATGTTTGTAACGGCGGGATGATATTGGCGATTTTGTCACCGAAGCGGGGGTGATCGTCGGGGAGGCCATCGGGGATAGCCCGGAACTGGAAGCCAGGATAGGCGGCGAAAGTGGCGGGGACGGAGGTGTTCTTGAGGAGGAGGCGGTGGGTGAACTCCGACACGATGAAGGTGATGTGGAAGTC
>NC_062965.1:25600250-25751660 GCF_023119035.1 Salvia hispanica
ACTAATTCATCCATCGGTTTACCTTAATAATGAAGAACCATAATTTCAAACAGGAGTTTAAAAGTTTTGTTACGGACAAAATTGGGGAACTCATAACTCATCAAAAGAGACTAATTACACCTTATAATAAAATGTAAATGAAATAGATTAATGAATTTATGTATCAAAAATAATAAAAATAAAATAATTTATAATAATATGAGACACTAATGGCGGATAATAATAAAATGATACTTCTTCATCTTATTATGAGTGACATATTCTGTTTTTTTAACGTTTCATTCTAAATGACCATGTATCAATAGCCATAAGAGTTTGAAATTAGGGGAACTTATAACTCATCAAAAGAGACTAATTACACCCTTCGCCTATGTCTCATTACTATGATTTATATGTAACTGGAATATGATTGATGAATTTATTAATCAAAAATAATAAAAGTGAAATAATATTTGATGATAGATATTTTAAAATGACAATATGAGACATTAGTGGTGGAGAGTAATAAAATGATACTCCCCCATTTATTTTAAGTGACATATATATATTTTCCTTTTTGAGATCTCTCTTTCCAAATGATCATGTATTAAAATAAAAACATCACTCTCTATATTTTTTTTTACTTTATTTTTTCCACTTAATTAACAAAATAACACTATATTAAATTATTTGTTGAACAAAGAGTGTTCCACTTAGAGTGGGACATATGGAAACTTCACACTCTAAAAGCAACCTAAATGATATAGCATTGAAATCCATAACAAATTATGAATAATTAAGTATTGCGTCTGATTCCTATTACTTGTCTTATTTATAATCGATGCAAGAGGAATGTGAGTTATTTTTTTTATATTAATTTTTATTAATTGTGAGTGGAATGAGTTACTGGAATATGATGTTTAGTTCGTGAAAATGAAATGAATCGGTTAATAATAACCGGATGAAAATGAGAAAATGTGTGCATTAAAGTAGAGGGAAAATTAATTAGATTACCTTGAAATGGAATATTTTGAGTTTGAATGAATGAGACCATTGCCCAGAAGTAGGAGGCGCTGGTTGGTCGGAAATAGACCAAGGGAATGCCGTTCTCCTCCGCAAAGTCAGTGGCGAAACTGAAAAATCCGTCGGCAACAAAGCACGTGACCGGCCTCCGGTGAGGGGAAGCGAGGAGGTCTTCATCGGCCATCATTTTCTTGAAAAATGGAACCATGTTGTTTGTAACGGAGGGGACCACATCGCCGAGTTTGTCACCAAAGCGGGGGTGATCGTCTGGGAGGCCATCGGGGATAGCCCGGAACTGGAAGCCGGGATAGACGCCGAAAGTGGCGGGGACGGAGGTATTCTTGGTTAGGAGGCGGTGGCTGAACTCCGAGACGATGAAGGTGACGTGGAAGTCGGATAAACAGAGGAGATGAGCAAGATTGAGCATGCAATTCATGTGCCCCTGCGCGGGGAATGGGAATATCACCACGTGCGCCGGCAGTTTCTCTTCCGATTTCAAACCCATAGGCATAGTTATTTGCTGTTTTTACTATTATTCTAAAATCCTTAAACCATTATACATGTAGTGATGAATTCTTGCATTTTATAGATGAAAGGATAATGACATTTGATTAAGTATGATAATGTTGCATTCAATATATAGGCATCGGTCATTGATTACCTAAGCAAACATGTAGCTAATTACTTGTGTATTTCGCTAAAGGAACATGTTTAGTATGTGTAACAGATTGGGGAATGATTTTGTTCAAATTAAATAATGGGTGGCGGTTCGGCCGATTTTAGAATCTAAAAGAATATTGCTACAAATTTGACAATATGAGATACTTAACTTTAGTAATTTTCATTTGGTTTATTTTAACTTATATTTTATTGGATTTCAGTTTTTATTTCTTTTAATCTTATTTATCATATGTATCTTAAGCGATGAGTGAAATAAGTGGTGCATGTTGCATGTTGCATGGATCAGATAATATGATAGAAGAATATCTCTATGACTCTTATCCCTCTTCCTCTATCTGTGCCAAATTATAATCAATAAACCACACCTTCCAATTTGTAGCCATGGAGAAAATGTTGTATTACTACATTCTTGCATATTCATTCCTTACCATAACCTTTCAAACGCCTTGTTCAGCCAAAATGAGCCTTGCCACTGATCAAACTGCACTTCTTTCACTAAAACAACACATCATCTCTGACCCTTCTCATATACTTGCAACAAATTGGACTAATTCGAGCTCAGTATGCAGCTGGATTGGCATTCTATTATAAAACTAATAAAAGTGGGAGTTGCATTCCACTTACTTATTCTACCCATTTTTCCTTATACTCCCTCCGTCCACAAACAATAGATCTATTGTTATTCGGCACGGGTTTTAATGTAGAATTGGTAAAGTAAGAGAGATGAGGAGAAAAAGTAGATAAAGTAAGAGAGATAGGGAGAAAAAGTAGATAAGTAAGAGAGATAGGGAGAAGAAGTGAGTAAAGTATGAGAGAGGGAAGAAAAAATGGAAAAAGTATGAGAGATAAACTTTCTATTTTTAGAAAGTGATCTATTTTTTGTAGACGTCCCAAAATGGCAAAAGTGATCTATTTTTTTTGGACGGATGGAGTATTTCTTAAAATCTGACCGATCTCTATTCACGGACAGACAGAGTGTAAAAGGTGAATATATCAAAATGAAAAATCGAGACTTCTGATAGTAGACTGAGGGAGTAATTAGATTACCTTTAATGGGAATTTGTTGAGCTTGAATGAGATCATCGACGTGATAATACGCCCAAAGGTAGGCGGCGCTGGGAGTCCGGAAATAGACCAAGGGAAGGCCGATCTCTTCTGCAAAGTCAGCGGCGAAGCTGAAAAAGCCGTCAGCGAT
The DNA here is from genome assembly GCF_023119035.1 of Salvia hispanica. Taxonomy (NCBI): domain Eukaryota; kingdom Viridiplantae; phylum Streptophyta; class Magnoliopsida; order Lamiales; family Lamiaceae; genus Salvia; species Salvia hispanica. Next base: position 25,603,129 of record NC_062965.1, read on the forward strand.
GAAGCACGTGGCCGGCCTGCTGTGGGGGGAAGCGAGGAGGTCTTCGTCGGCCATTATTTTCTTGAAAAGTGGAACCATGATGTTTGTAACGGCGGGATGATATTGGCGATTTTGTCACCGAAGCGGGGGTGATCGTCGGGGAGGCCATCGGGGATAGCCCGGAACTGGAAGCCAGGATAGGCAGCGAAAGTGGCGGGGACGGAGGTGTTCTTGAGGAGGAGGCGGTGGGTGAACTCCGACACGATGAAGGTGATGTGGAAGTCAGTTAAATAGAGGAGATGAGCAAGATTGAGCATGCAATTCATGTGCCCCTGCGCCGGAAATGGGAATATCACCACGTGCGCCGGCAGTTTCGCTTCTGATTTCGAACTCATAGTTATTTGCTGTTTTTGATTATTCGAAAAGCCTCGAATCTTTACACATGTGATGTAGTTAAGAATTCTTGCATTTTATAGATGAAGGGTAATGACTGTTGAGATATTTTATTACATTAGAGCATCCACAATGGCGGCTAGCGCACCGGCTAGCCGAACCATTATAATCGGCCAGTGGAGACGCAGGTCCCTGGGGATGACTGTTTCTCATTACATGAGCTGGAGATCGATATGGGGGAGGCGGACACTGCCGTTCCAGCGGGGGGAGTAGGGGGGGGGGGGTCAGGCCGCGACAAAGAAGAAGAAGAAGAGCAAGGGGAAGTGCAAGGTGGTCGGCGAGTCGTCGCAGCCTGCTGTTGACGACACCACCACACCGAGGAAGTGGACGGAAGAGAAGAACGTCGCCCTGGCCAAGGCGTGGGTGTCAGTTTGCGACGATCCGCTGGTTGCGAACAACCAGCGGATCGTCAACATGTGGGCTAAGATTAGAGCAGCCTACAGGAGGAACTGCCCGCACGGAAAGGACTACACCGGGGAGGAGTGCCGGAAGGGGTGGGAATGCATCAGGGCCGCGGTCCGATTTTCGGGGTTGTACGCCAACGCCCTCCGCATGCAGACTAGTGGGCAGACAGAGGAGGACTGCCGGAGGATAGCGGAGAGTCTGTTCCCCGTGCCGGGAAAATATAAGGAGCTCACCTACTGGAACTGCTATCTGGTGCTGAAGGACTCCGAGAAGTTCCGGGCGGGGTCGACGCTGGGTGGCCGAAGAGGCAGAAGCTGAACTATTCCTACGATTACAGCGGCGGTTCCCACGACCTCCCCCCGGATGCTGAGGAGTTTACGTCCCCTCCATAGTTTGCTCGCCGCACTCGCCCAGTTGGCCAAAAGCGGGTGCAACGGGCAGCGAGGGGATCCTCTCCCTGAGGAGGTCCAGTCGGCACCCCCCACCCGCGTACACCATATTCTCGCGTCCAAAAATGCGGGAATAGATGTACAAGGTCTTCCAAGATTGGAGGGCCGCAACTGACCCCACGGAGAAGATTTGGATGCCGCGAGGGCACAGATGGGGGGGCTCAGACGCGGGCTCAGATGCCACCGATGTGGAGGTCCCGGGTGGCAGCAGCAACGGAGGCGAGGACGGCGGCGACGGCGATGAGGAGTACAGAGAGGTGGAACTCGTGTGTGGAAGCCCAGTTTTTTTTTATTATGTACTTTTTTTTATCTATGTACCTTTTTTTTATTTAAATGAAATGAATGAATTTTCCCGTATATGTCTCGTAAATTTAATTCCGTAAATGTAGTTGTTTTTGAATTATTTTTATTCGGCTAGCCTTAGGCTAGCCTATTTGCTTAAAATGATGATGTGGCAGGTGGAATTTTAGTGCTGATGACGTGGCAGGAGAGAGAGTGGCTAGCCTGTGCCTTGCCTAGAACCATTGTGGATGCTCTTAGGATAATGGTGCATTCCATGTGATGCAACTAAAGAAATCAAGATTCCCACGATTTCGAGAACGATTTTCTATGATTAATTTGCTGGTATTGAGCATTAATTATCCAAGCAAAAATGTAATCTTCTTAATTGCTTTTGAGCTTTAGGGGGAGGTGTACAAGACAACCAACATATACTTCTCTCACTAAAAAAAAAACAATTAAGAACATTTTTTAATACAATTAAGAACAATATTTTGTGTTTTCAAATATATCAACACCACTTAAAAAAAGTGTCTTTATTGTGATGTCTCAATTAAAATTAGAGGTTATAAATGGAATCGTCCAATTTATCGTTCTATTATTTCCAAACCAGATCTGGATCTCACTTCTATCATTTTATTTTATGGATCTCACTTCTATTATTTTACTTCTTCCATTTTCTCTCCAACTTGATTTCTTCAGTCTTTTCCTATATATTTTCAATCTTACCATATTATTTCTTCGAATCAAAGTAGTCTTTTTACCTGTTGCCACCTCGCCTCCTCGTTATCTTTTTGTTATCTAAAGGTATAATTAGTTATTCTTTCTAACTTCTATGTTAAATAATTCAAAACATTATTATATTTGTTTTAATTTATATTAATTTTATACTATATATAGGATAGTAAAATGGATGGATTACTTTGATTTATTTTTGGATATAATGACTAATATCAGTGGCGGAGCCACGCTGGGGCCGGGGGGGCCTTGGGCCCCTCACCCATTTTGACTTTACCCCTATATAATATATGTATATAGAAATATTAAAATATGGCTGCAGCTTAGTTGGTTTCTGTGTGTGTATACCACCTGAGAGATCTAGTGTGCGATACTCTTTAGGAGATTTTTGTACTCTATTCCTCTTTAATGTTTAATAGTTAATCCCCTAATATGTTATATATTACTCCATAAATTTATATATATTCCTTTCATTTCAAAATTTAAATGATGCTTTATTTTTGTACTCCCTCCGTCCGCCATTAGGAGTCCCGGTCACTTTTGCGCACTCGTTTTATAAGAATGATAATAAATAGGTAAAGTGGATAAATGTTAAGTAAGAGAGAGAACACTTTATAAAAATGATACTCCCTCCGTCCCAAGATAAGTGATTTACTTCTTTTGGGCACGGAATTTAATGAATGGTATTTAAATAAGTTAAAGTGGAGAGAGTAAAGTATGAGAGAGGGAAAAGTAGATGAGAGAAGAGAGAATAAAGTAGGTGGAGAACAAAGTAAGAGAGATGACTTTTTGCTAAAAATGGAAATAGGTCACTTATAGTGGGACATCCCAAAAAGGAATACAAGTCACTTATCTTGGGACGGAGGGAGTAATAAATAGTTAAAGTGGATAAATGGTAAGTAAGATAGAGAATAATGTTAACAAGAGTCTCCTCAATATTATTCTCTCTCTTATTTTACCATTCCTCCACATTAACTATTTATTATCATTTTTATAAAGCGGATGTGCAAAAGTGACCGGGACTCCTAAATATGTAAATTCTACTATACCATCTTTAATTTTCATTTATAATTTTTTTTTTCTAGCAAATAGTAATTTTATGTAATGAATTTCACTCACTGATATTTATTATCTTCACAATTTAAGAAAATAAATAAATTCACATTGACTTTATTTGTACTGCACATAAGTTTATAGTTTCTATTGTCTTTTAATTATTTTCACTATTTATGTGTTCCTTTCGATGATCTCTCCTATTGCTATGCGGCTATGACTCATCGGCTCTGAATAATATTAACAAAAAAAACTGAAAAATTAAAAATCAGAAATTTGGCCCCCCATAATTAAATTCCTGGCTCCGCCACTGACTAATATATAGTGGACTTACCCATGAAAATGATAGATTAGCTAACTATTATATGCCAAACTTCTCTAGACAAGAAACTTGAGAATTTTAATAACTTGAAATAACTTGAGAATTTTAATAACTTGCGAACTGGCGAGCGGTGTTCAAAGTTCGAGCAAAGAAAATGAAGACAATGATGAAACAGAAATTCAGAGCACTGCTAGTGCTCGGACATCTTATAGAGGAGTTGACCAAGTTTCCGAGCACGTTTCGGGTGCTCGGAAAAATTTGAGTTTTGCTCGGATAGGTGCTCGGAGATAAAACTATTGTGTTTTGAAGAAGTAAAAAATACTAAAATTTAGCATCTGTTGAAAATTTGAAATCATAATTTAAGTTTATATGTCACAACATTGTTATAATTAAATTCGCTATTTTTAACAAATTTATTTTGAAAATTAAAAAATTCGGAATATAATGAACCATATTTATATTTATTAAACGTAAAAGTTATTAAATAGTATAATGTGTAATTTAGTAGGTAAAGTATGTTCTAATTTTGGATTTGCACACGTTAATTATGGACATATATAGCAATAACTTAATCCATTTTTCATTAAACATTAAATTGTTATTAACATGTGTTTGTGGTTGATTTTTTCGTAGTATAGATCGAAAAATATTTTATTGACGTGAGTTTTAGGTGCAATTTATTATTTTGGAACTTATTTGGTTATACGAGGTTTTAGTGGTATAGTAAATGGTTAATATATCTATCTATACATATATAAAAGTAAGTTTTGGGACGTTTTGAATAATAATTTTGTGCACTGAGGCGTTACTTATGCCTTTTGTAACTCCTACTAAATGCATTAAAAATAACATAAAGTGTAATACTTTCTCCCTATGAGAATGGTATTTCATGAAAAGAAGACAAACATGGTAGTTATAAGATTTTACCTCTCCATTCATGGAGATGTACAGAATAAAGATACATCTTCAAAATAGGTAAAGAATAAAGATAATTCTTCAAAATAGGAAAAAATATAATACATTCTCAAATACATCTCCCCTTCGAGAATGATTTTTCATGCAAAAAAAGGTAAATATAGTAGTTATCTGATACGGTGCAACCCCCGCAGGAGTAGGCGAAGGCAGCGGAGCCGCGACAAGAGCAGATTCAGCCGGAGGAGGCAAGAGTTCAAGCTGCGCCGGAGCCCCAGACGTCCATCGCGACGTCAAAGGCCAAAAGACGGTCGACGCAGTCGTTCAGGTTCGAGGACTATGCCCCGAAGTAGAGTCGTAGTGGGATTTAGTTTTTGATTACATTTTTTATTATTATTTATTTTCATTGTTATTTTAATTATTTGTGCGAACCAACCCTAGGGTCCTTAGATTATAAATAGGGCACTTGTTCTAACTTTGAAGAATTAAATAAGAAATACACGTTTGTGCCCAAATTATCATGCGAGACAAGGTATTCTAAAAAACCTAGACTTGACGTTGTCCGACGGGGAAGAACTCCCGCACACAGCCTCCGTCTATCAGCCGCCGACCCTATCCTTGGCGCCGGCCGTTCGTTAGGGTCGTTGCACGCCGTTGCAGACCCTCGTTAGGGGGAAAACCCTTAACAACTAGTGCTTTCTCTCGTGAACTCATGAGTCGTTTCTACAACAACGGTAAGGGAGTTTGGGGGTCTCGCCCCGATGATTTTCCGAGTGGCTCCCGCCGTGGTCAAGGGAGGGGCCATCGGGAATCTTTGCATTCTCACCGATTTCAGGCGGAGGAGGAGACCGAATTCCGTTACACGGATGAAGGTCGGAGTGATGATACGTTAGGAAGTAAGTTGGATCGTCTGGTGGATAAATTCGATTCTTGGAAGGATGAGACGGAATGACGATTTGAGTCGTTACAGTTGACGAAGACAAGTGACGTCGACCGTCCGTCAGGTTGGGATGATGGTGATGACGTAGAGTTTGTCGAAGTTAACCGATGGAGATACGGCGACAATGGCTTGCGCCCCAAGAACCCTAACTTCGCAGGTGATTGGTCGCCAGAGGGGCGAGGTCAGCGCCGACAGGTGAACGCATAAACCGTCGCCTGTTAGCCGGGTCCGGTCACGCGATGAATCTCCCGGTTACATGTTGGGACCCTTCCCAACGTTCAGGGTATGATCAGTACCATCAGGTGAAGAGGAAGCCTCCCCGTTTCGATGGTACAGACGCAGTGAATTGGATCTCGCGCGTTCAATATTATTTTGATCATATCTTGATGCCAGACGCGCAACGCCTGCACTATGCGGTCATGCTCTTTGACCCACCAGCCTCGGAATGGGTCTTTAATTACTGTGCAAACAACGACTTTGTCACATGGCAGGAGTTTCTAGAGGATGTTCGTCACCGTTTTGACCGTCGGAGCTTTAAAGATTATTATGGTTTGATCGCCAAGTTGACGCAGACGGGAACGGTCTTGGAATACCATGACACTTTCGAAAAGTACCTTAACCGCGTGCGAGGCGTGTCTGAGACCGATCTATTCACTCTGTTTGTTGCAGGCCTTAAGGCGGATATCCAGGAGCGTTTACGGTTACGTAGACCACAATCTCTCCTTGAAGCAATGTTGCTGAATTTGGGGACGAACAGGCAGACCGAGTCCCCGCGGCGCAACCTGTCTCGGTGCAGAGACGACAGTGGCAGAACCGGGACGGGAGGGCGAGCTCGGGATCCACAACAGCGCAGCCGTCAACTCAACCCGTCACAGCCGCGGGTACAGCTCAGGGCAGTCGGGTCGTGCTCCTATCCACCCGAAGTTTCCACTGATTCGGGTTTCCCAGGCAGAGAAGGCTGAGCGGTCGCGCTTGGGTCTTTGCAAACAGAGGTTACTGTATTATGTGGACGAGGATGAGGAGATGGAGACGGGACCTCTCGATGAGTATGCAGACGAGACTACTAGGGTTGATTCGGTCCACATTAACTCGATACAGGGGGACCGCCGATCACGACCTTTGAGGATCGTGGGCTCAATCCAGAACAGGGATGTGGGTATTTTGATCGACACGGGTAGTGATAGAGATTTTATGCATCCAGCGGTGGCGGAGCAACTGCACATTCCACTATCCCCTACCCGACCCTTTAAGGTGTTTGTCGGGAATGGCGCCGCACTGCTTTGCACACACATGGCGAGACAGACTAAATTAGAAGTACATGTAACAACGTTCTTAGTGGACCTTCACATCTTACCCGTCCACGGGCCCGACATTGTTTTAGGGATGGATTGGTTGGAGTCTTTGGGAAAGGTGACGACAGATTTGTAGGGAAGACTTTGGAGTTTACTCGAGGGGAAAAGCCGATCACGTCACGGGGTATTTTGCCCCCTCCACGCCGCGTATCCCTCCACTCCCTGGTTTCTTGGCTGCCCTCACACGGGGACGTTGAGTTTTATGAGAACATGATGCTCAGGCCGGAGGAACTGAGTCCGGCGACATAGGTGCAGCAGGATTTTCCGCCGGATCTTCCTCCCAGGGTGGCGGCGGTACTGGGGCAATTTGGGGACGTTTTTTGCCTGCCCGAAGGCATGCCTCTGCAGCGGCCTTTTGATCACCACATCCATCTCTTGTCGGGTTCCCGCCCAGTGAATGTCAGACCGTACAGATATCCTTACTTTCAGAAGAACGAGATCGAACGTCAGGGCGGGAAATGTTGGATCAAGGGATTATTCAGCGGAGCAGCAGCCCTTTCACGTCACCAGTACTGTTGATTCGCATGAAGGACGGCACGTTCCGTTTTTGCATCGATAATCGGGCCTTGAACACAGCCACCATACCAGATCACTTCCCTATCCCGACGACAGATGAGCTCTTTGATGAATTGGGTAAGGCTCGGGTTATCACCAAGCTAGACCTTCGATCGGGCTACCATCAGATACGAATGCATGAGGGGGACATTCACAAAACGACGTTCCGCACGCATGATGGCCAATTTGAATTTTTGGTTATGCCGTTTGGACTGACGAATGCCCCGTCCACATTCCAAGCAGCAATGAACGCATCTTCCAACCGATGCTGCGAAAGTTTGTGATAGATTTCTTTAATGATATACTTGTGTACAGTGCGACAAAGGAATTGCACGGCCAACACTTAGCTTCGGTCCTTGCGGTGCTGCATGAGCACAAATTTTTTGTGAAATTGTCCAAGTGTTCTTTTTGTAGCACTTCGGTGGAGTATCTGGGTCACATTGTACTGACGGGCTGCTGAAGGCGGATTCGACTAAGATTGAGGCTATGACTGCATAGCCTGTCCCGAAGAATGTGAAGCAGTTACGGGGTTTTTCGGGCTTGACGGGGTATTATCACCGCTTTATTGCGAATTATGCACTTATTGCTGATTGATGCACTATTTTTTTAGCACTAAATAAACCTGCAAGTATACAAAGTATATATATAGTATAGCTAAAGGTCAGTACCAGATATCGAACACGAGGAAGGCAAACACGGACTGTCTATCTTCTACTAAGACTCAATTACTATCTGGAAAAACGGAAGGTTTTGAAAACCTTTTGAAAACAGAAGACAATGGAAGACAAATAACAACTAATTGCTAATAAACACAGAGATAAAATATAGAGATAAGGGAATTCCAGGTATGTGCGTTCACAATTATGGTTATACAAATTCCAAACTACAATACCCTAGCACAGTTATTACATTGATAGGACGAGTCGCCTAGCTTATGCTGATGCGATACAAACGTTGATTACAAGATTAAGGTTGTCAATCCTAACACATAACTCCAAAAAGCTCCTAAGACCCTTGAAAAGTTCTCACTCTCAATTAACAGTGTCGTTTTAAGAGAAGCTAACTGTAGCGTCTACTAAGTGGATCTAACTCGCTAGAACTCTCTCACAGTTATGAAGCAAGTTGTATTAAATCATACAAGATTGTGTCACTCAATTATGCAGCATCAGAATTACTTAGGGAAAAAATAAAGTAAAAACAAAACGGATATTAAATAGAAAATTGGAATTGTACAACCAAAGTTGTTACTAACACATCCCTAGAATCCTATGAGTTCAGTTACACATAATGGAATAAGCTAAACACATAGATTGAAGGGAAGACAATTTGAACATAAAACTAAAGCAAATAAAACCCGTAGGTTGAATCCTTGTCGTTCTTGATGTTCTTGAAATCCTTCTCTCAACTCCTTGCACAAAGACGTACTCTAGCTTTTAATCTCTGGAGATTTATGTTGCAACCAGAAGCTCTCTGGTTGATGAAGCTTGAGGTTCTATTTATAGTGAAAAACCAATACTTATTGTAGAAGGAAAAGATCTTCAAAATATGGTAAATCTTGTAGCAGATCTAGGGCAATTTGGTTCGCCGTCTTTCTCCGCGGGCCGCCGCACCTTGGCCGGCGGTCGCCGCGTTGGAGTCCAGAGTCTCTGTTCCTTCGGCGGCGGATCGCCGCACGACTTCCGGCGGTCGCCGGGCGAGACTCTCTTCTAAGTGTAATTTTTCTGAGGCAGGCCGCTGCATTGCTCTGGCCGCCAGGCGCCGGCAGTCGCCGTACAACTTCGCGCGGTCGCCGGTCGCCGTCTAACTCCGGATTTCTAGACTTTGCGTTTTGACTCCCTTTTTCGGCTAAATTATGCACATTTCTCACAAAACACGTCAAAAATACCAAAATAGATAAAATATACAAATAATGGACGTATATAGTGACTTTGACATAAAAAACAGACCAAATAATGGCCTTAAAATAGTGCAAAATCTGAGTGTATCACTGCTCCCTGACAGACTTGCTGAAAAAGGTCGCTTTCACCTGGTCTACGGAGGCGGAGGTGAGTTTCGGGAAACTCAAGGCCGCGATGACCACAACAACTGTACTCTGTTTACCGAAATTCGATCAGCCTGTTGCAAGCAAACCACCCTATTGCATTTTTTAGTAGGAAACTGGGCCTCGCAGGAGGGCCGCTTCGACATATCATAAGGAGCTATTCACTATTGTGGAGGCGGTGCAGAAGTGACGTCAGTATCTTTTGGGTAGGGAATTTATTATTAGGAGCGATCAGAAGAGTTTGAAAGAATTGCTGCTGCAAGTGGTCCAGACGCCAGATCAACAGTTATACATCCGCAAACTCATGGGGTATAAGTTTTCGATTGAGTACGAGAAGGGGAGTCTAAACAAGGTAGCCGACACGCTATCCCGGCGTGAGGAGGAATAATCGGCCGCGCCGGAAGGGGCAGGTTTGCGGCGGAATTGGACGAGGCGGGGGCTGCTAGTGATTGTGCGCTACTCGTAGTGGCGGCACAACCTATTCCCCATTTGCTGGATCTGTTGCGGAGGGAGACGAAATCGTCCCCAGAGATGCGGGAGATTACCGCTGCTATTAAGGAGGGGCGGAGCCCTATTCATTTATCGTTTGTTGATGGTCTGGTGTTTTACAAGCGGCGGATTTATGTTAGTTCCTGTTCTGAGGCAAGGACGCCTATTCTGACGGAGTATCACTCCTCTCCTTCGGCGGGCCACCCGGGGTTCGAGCACACGATGAAGCGCGTCGCAGGGGATTTTTATTGGCCGAACATGAGGAAAGAAGTGCGGCGTTTTGTTGAGGCATGTGTGGTATGCCAAACGTCTAAGTACTCAACCTAGAAACCGGCAGGTCTGTTGCAGCCACTGCCTATTCCGTCGCAGGTATGGGAGGTCGTTTCTATGGATTTCATCACTGGCCTTCCACAATCTCAGGGTTACACAACAATTATGGTAGTGGTTGACCGTTTATCTAAGTATGCGCATTTCGCCGCTTTGCCGACATGCTTTGATGCGTTGCGAGTGGCGCAGTTGTTTGTTAACACGGTCGTGCGACATCATGGCTACCCTAAGACCTTGGTGTCGGACCACGACTCAGTATTTCTAAATGAGATTTGGGAGGAGCTGATGCGCTTGAGCGGAACTAAGTTGAATTTTTCGACGGCAAGCTCAATCAGATGGGCAAACGGAGGTCCGTAATAGGGGTCTGGAGCAGTATTTGAGAGCTTTTTCAGCGGAGCGCCCGGCTAAGTGGGCGAATTTCTTGCCGCCCTCAATTGTTTCCACCACGAGGGGTTGGGCATGTCGCCTTTTAAGGCACTATATGGGCGCGAGCCGCTGAGCTTGATATTTGACCCACCGTCGTTGGCAACGCCCCCGTCTGTGGCAGATCTGATTCGCCAGTGGGGGGAACTATTGGTGGAGCTGCGGGGAAACTTGGAGCGAGCACAACAGAGGATACGCGAGTCTGTCAACAAACACCGTCGTCATGTGGAGTTTGTGGTGGGCGATCGTGTGTTATTGAAGTTACAGCCTTACTGCGAGCATTCGATGGCGCGTCCTCTATCTGCAAAGTTGGCACGTCGCTTCTACGGACCGTTCGAGGTATTGGAGCGGGTTGGTCTGGTGGCTTACAGGCTGCGTTTGCTGGAGGGAAGTCGTATACATAATGTTTTTCATGTTAGTTTGTTGAGGCCTTTTGTAGAAGGGGTTGTCGAGCAGGGTGCAAGTTTGCCAATTGAATTTTGCGGGGATAAGCCGCTGGACAGTTCGCGTATTGGATCGTCGTATGTTGTGGCACGATAGGGAGTCGAAGGAGCATGTGCTAGTTAGGTGGTCGGACGGCACTGATTCTCCATTGTGGGAGCCGCTGGAGGTGGTGCGTCGCCGGTTTCCGAACGTGTTCCTTGAGGACAAAGAGGTTGCTATGGAAGGGGGAGTTGATACGGTGCAACCCCCACAGGAGCAGGCGGAGGCAGCGGAGCCGCCACAAGAGCAGGTTCAGCCGGAGGAGGTGATGCACTATTTTTTAGCACTATTAATACCTACAAGTATACAGAATAGAAATAGTATAGCCAAAGGTCAGTACCGGATATCGAACACGGGGAATGCAAACACAGTCTGTCTATCTTCTACTAAGACTCAATTATTATTTGGAGAAGCAAGAGAATTTTGAAAACTTTTGAAAACTAAAAACAATAGAAAGCAGTTAACAACTAGATGCAATTAAAACACAGAGATAAACGATAGAGATAAGGGAATTCCAGGGTGCGTTCACATTTATAGTTATACAAATTCCAAACTACAATACCCTAGCACAGCTATTACTTTGATAGGACGAATCCTTATGCTCATGCGATGCAAACGTTGATTACAAGATTAGGGTTATCAATCCTAACACGAAACTCCATAAAGTTCCTAAGATCCTTGAAAAGTCCCCACTCTCAATTAATAGTCTCGTTTTAAAGGAAGCTAACTTAGCGTCTACTAAGTGGATCTAACTCGTTAGAACTCTCTCACAGTTATGAAGCAAGTTATATTAAATCATACATAATTATCTTTCTACGAATCAGCTAAGTGGCCCGATTCCATCAAATCTATCCCTATGCTCACAGCTACAGGTGGTGTCCCTCTCTAAAAACTCTTTTAATGGACAGATACCTGCAGAAGTCGGCTACTTAACATCTCTTCAAGTATTATTCCTCGGTTCTAACAATTTGAAGGGTATTGTTCTTGCTCTTATAGGATTAGATTCACATAAATTTGATGTATGTATGTTTGTTTGAATAGTCACAATTATTTGACAGGTACACTACCTCCTGAGATTGGCAATCTTCACAGTCTAGTTCGTTTTAGTGTTAAAATAAATAAGATTGGTGGTACTTTGGCCTCAAAATATTTCGTGAATATGTCTTCTCTTCAAGAATTAACACTATGCCGCAACAATTTCACTGGGAATCTTTCAAGGGATTTTGGGAATCTTACAATGCTAACAGCGTTTGATATTGGCGAAAACTACATGACAGGTAAGAAGAGAAGACCTTGTGATTTCCATGCTACACATATCATCTTATTAGTATTAATGATGCTCCATATTTCTACAACTAATTATATCTTATTTTTCATTTTCGTCGATCCAAAAAAATTAGTACCCTTCCATCTTTTGGTAACATGGCTCATCACTATTTATCACTTATGTCCTACCTTTTTAACTAATACTAGTATTCAAACTACTTTTTCTCCTTAAGTTTAAATTAAATCGGTGTCGTCCACTATAGCTAGACTATTACTATTAGACAGAAGAAGTTATATATTCGTTGCATTTGGCATTATAAGTTAACAACTTATCTAATCTTTGGCAGGGATTATTCCTACTGAATTTGGCCAACTTCGCCAACTGAAGAGATTAGCGTTAGGGTTGAACAACTTCAGTGGAACTATTCCACATGAGTTCTTTAACATTTCTACTCTTCAAGGCCTTGAACTTATTCAGAATGCTATGTTTGGAGTTCTTCCAACCAATTTATGCAATACATCTCCCTCTCTCAAAGACCTTTACCTTGGCATGAATTCAATCTCTGGACCAATACCAAACTCTATATCTAATTGCTCTCAACTCAGGATCCTCTCACTTGGTGATAACATATTCAGTGGTTATATACCTATGGATCTCGGCAACCTAAGACTTCTCAAAATTCTTCATTTGTTCAGAAACAATCTTACAAATCCACCATCTTCTTCAAACTTGGGCTTCATTACATCTTTGTCCAATTACAAGTCTTTAACTTATTTGTCTATTTCAGATAATCCTTTATACGGCGTCATTCCAGCTTCTGTCGGGAATTTATCTTCCTCACTCGGACGATTCTCTGCCGGCCGTTGCAAATTAAACGGTAGCATTCCTGTTCAAATAGGAAATTTAAACAGCTTGACGGACTTGGATTTAGAGGGCAATGAGTTATCCGGTAATATTCCCGTCTCCATCGAACATATGCATAAGCTTCAAGGATTATATCTTGGTTATAACTTATTGCAAGGCCCCATTCTAAAGGTTGTATGTTATTTATACAACCTCAATTTAATAAATATTGGCCAAAATCAGTTTTCAGGATCAATTCCTAAATGTTTGGGAAACATTTCTTCTTTAAGACATATTTATATGTACTCTTCTAACATGTTCAATTCAAGCATACCATCAAGCTTATGGGATCTGCAAGATTTGTTGAATCTTAACTTGTCCTCAAATTCATTGAGTGGGTTTTTACCTCAAAAAATGAGTAACTTAGGAGCAGCAATCTCTATTGATCTATCTATGAATCAGTTGTCCGGGTCTATTCCCAGCACTATTGGAAAGCTACAGAATTTGGCTAATCTGTATTTAGCAAATAACAGACTCGAAGGTTCTATTCCAGTTTCCATGGGAAGCATGATAAGTTTGGTGAGACTTAACTTGTCCCATAACAACCTCTCTGGTTCAATCCCAAAGTCTTTGGAAGCACTTCAACACCTCAACTACTTTGATGTCTCTTTCAATACTTTGAGTGGAGAAATTCCCAGTGGTGGTCCTTTCAGAAACCTTACTATGGATTCTTTTAAGGACAACGAGGCATTGTGTGGAATTCAGAGGTTCCATGTCCCAATATGCCCTGATGTTTCAAATCACAGATCCAAGTGGAAAAAGAAGGAACAAGGTTCATTTATTGCTTTTGGTGTTGTGGCTTTCATTTCAATCGTTTCTCTAGCTTTTATCTTTGATGAGATGATATCCATTGTGCCAGAAAGAATCTCTTATTATGAGCTTCTACAAGGAACTGAACAATTTAGTGAGAGCAGTCTGCTTGGCACGGGGAGTTCTTGCTGTGTGTACAAAGGAATCCTTAACCATGGGAAGGTTGTCGATGTCAAGGTGTTTAATCTTCAGTTAGAAGGCATTTCATCGAGATTTGATGTCGAATGTGAGATTCTTAGTAGCATTCGACACGGGTGTCTGAACAGTGTCATAAGTTATTGTTCAAATGAGGCATTAGTACTTGAATGTATGCCCAATGGAAACCTTGAGAAATGGTTATATTCCCACAACTATTTCTTGAATTTCATGGAAAGATTGAATATATTGATCGATGTTGCATCGGCTTTGGAGTATCTTCATGGTCTATTCGACCCCTATTGTCCACAGTGACTTGAAGCCAAGTAATGTCTTGTTAGACAAAGATATGGTTGCTCGTGTAAGCGATTTTGGGATAGCAAAGTTGCTATGCGATGGAGATAGCATGGTCTTAACCAACACCCTAGGCACATTGGGTTACATTGCTCTCCAGGTTAATTGTTATTCTACATTAATTACGTATATACTTTTTAATAAATGATGTCTTGTTTCATACTTTGTTTTTTTTTTGGGGATTGTAGAGTATGGTTAAGAAGGACTAGTCTCCACAAGGTGCGATGTCTATAGCTACGGGGTGATGTTGATGGAAGTCTTTACTAGAAAAAAGCCAAGTGACAACATGTTTGTTGGAGATCTAAGCTTGAAGAATTGGATTGAAAGGTTTGGATTGAAAGGTCTGTTCCAGAATTCACATATCAAGTTATAGATGCCAACTTATGAATGTTGATGAAGTACATGGTGATAAAATTGTGGATTTCATATCATCCATACTGGAGTTGGCCTTCAAGTGTTGTGCAGATTCTTCTTATAAAAGGATTAATATGAAAGAAGCTCTGAGCAGAGCTGATGAAAATCCAACATTGGGTTTTTGGGATGAAGCTTAAATATGATTGGGGAAGGCCTTACAAAGTGGTTTTCCTATGAATGCCAAGACTCTGGATAATATCTTACTATATCAATTCAAAAAAAAGGTGTTACTTTTTTTCATTTTGGGTCATCCACCAATTAGTTTATACAATTAGTTTCATTTTGGTAAGTTTTTCTCTTTACTAAGGTGGATCTCATTTCGCATTAAAAATAACTAAACCTTGTTCTCTCTATCTTTTTCCTACTTTATTAATTTTGCATTAAAACATTTCGCACTAAAAACATTGATATTCTCAAAACAGGTTTAACTTCTCTGTTTTATCTTGCAGTTTTCATTAGGGTATCCACTATAGGCGAGCCGCGGCTCCCTATAGTGAGGGGGTGGGCAGCCGCGGGGGGGTGGACGTGGGCGCGCCACGATCGTGGCCCGGCCGCGGCCCTCCTATAGCATTGGCCACGAGCCGCGGCTCAGCCGCGGCGATGGCGGTGTTTTTTTATCTTTTTGTTTGCGTGTTCTAAAATAATTTTCGTTGTATAATTTTACCCCGTTCTATAATACAACGAAGATTTGATTTTCGTTTTAGTTTTCATTAAATTATGCATTTTATTTAATTATTGTAGTCTAACAATTTTTATTGTAGTAGAATTAAAATATAAACAAAATGGAAAAAATAAATTTTTGGGTGGCTTGGTCATGTCCACTATAGTGGGAAACATGGGCATTGGTGGCCCGGCCACGATTTTGTGGCCTGGCCACACTTTGTGGCTTGGCCCGGCCAACTATAGTGGACACTCTTATACTCCCTCTATCTCATAAAAATATGGGCAATTGATATACCATGAGAATTAAGACAAAATCTGTAAAGTAAGAAAGAGGAGGAGAATGATAATTAAAATAGTGCTAGTGGATAATGGGACTAATATTATTAGTAGTGTTTGATGGTGGTATAAGTTGTAAATAAGTTAATGTATAAGGGTAATAAATTGAGATAACTATCCAAAAATGGAATACACATATTTTTATGGGACGGACGAAAATGAAAAGTGCACATTTTTTATAGAACGGAGGGAGTAAAAAGTTTCAAATTGAATACATGGGAATTATAGATATATTGTATTAGTCCAATATCAAAGTACCAATGATATTTTGCATTAGTCCTTTATCCAAATTTAGCCACATCTTCTCCCCTTTCCAAAAACTGATCTTTTCTTACTTCCATCAAATCATTATTGGCCTTTACATCAAGATGCAAACCTCAATACATGCTACTTCATTATGAAGAATATGTTACATAATGTAGTCATACTATCATGTTTCTTCTCTTTTTACAACTATAACCACATTAAGGCAACAAATATCATACTTGGTTGAGAGCATTAAACGAATAGAGTGAAAAATACAGTACCTTTGTACGCCTAACATATTGTGATATCAATAGCCTTTTTACTCGTGAACCTGTTCTTTTCTCGTCTTCGTGGCTAATACTCAATAATTTATCACCTTCAGTACAAATTACATGGATCACATATAAATTAATTACCATTATGCATCCAGTTACTACGATAAGAGACATACAGTAGATCATTTTGCACATATGCATATTTTTATTCAAAATAATACTATTTCTCATGTAATTGGCATTATAGATTACAACTATGAAAGCGGACATGCTAAGGATATCCAACCATTCTTATTACACATTTACAAGCTCAAAATGTGGGTTAAAACAAGTATAGCATTGCTTTAGAAAAAGCTTGAAAGATTTATACTCAAAATGGAATATTTTGGGAAAATCTCCTCTGTTCACAACAGCAGATACAGAGGATATCTAATAAAGAAAAGAGTTCTTCAAACATGTCTCAATCATTCATCATATATAGCTACAAGTTGAAAATTCTCAAATTAAATTAAATTTCGATTCCCCCTTTTCCTTTCTCAACACATAGTTATAGTGCTCATTCTCATCCAGCAATAAAAAAATTTCAAGCTCAATTCAACCTAGGATCCAAAAAACACCAACTATTCAAGAAATATACATACCATTTGCTTGAAATCCACATAAATGGAGCAAAGATTGAGCACCCAAAAGATGGAGAGATGTCGTTGGGTGTGTGATTATCGAAAAGGAGGAGAAATATTAACTAAACATTACTCCTTTTTGTTCTAAAAGTAGTGGGCTTGTTCATATTTCTTACCAATGCTAAGCCCAACTCAACATAGCTAGGTCAGCCCAACACCTATCTCCAATTAACAGTTCAAAAATAATGTTACTTAGCTTACTTGGAAAAATTGTCATACAGCCCAAAATCAATAGTACATTTATTATTTTCTTCTAAGCCCTTTCAAAAGAAATTTGAGATTTACATTACCAATGTTTATAATGTTATGACCAATGAAATAATATAGTCAATTAGAGCATCCAAATTGGTGTATGAGGAACCTCCTCTTTCAACAGCCTTCTTAGCCATTTTGGCCATACCATCTGCCCTTTCCAAAAACTTATCCTTCCTCACTTCCATAACCTCCCTAATTGCCCTCTCAATTATCAATCTATCACAAATATCTTTAATGTCAATACCTATCTTCCATACCTCACTCACAAACCTACTATTAATAGTTTGGTCACCAAAATAAGGCCAGCATATCATAGGCACACCAGCAACAATGCTCTCTAAAGTCGAGTTCCATCCAATGTGCGTCAAAAATGCACCCACCGCAGGGTGGTTGAGAACCTCCTCCTGCGGCGCCCACTTGACCAAGTAACCCTTCGCTTTAGTACCTTCCATCAGTTCCGCGGGAATTTGATCGTCCCTGTCTTCTCCGGTGATGGAATCCGGGCGCATCACCCACAAGAACCTCTGAGAACTATTAAGCAAACCATGCCAGAACTCCATCAATTGCTCTCTCGTCACAACTGTTATGCTCCCAAAGCTCACATAGATCACCGATCTCGGCAGCTGAGCGTTCAACCAATCTATACAGCTCCGATCTTCTTCCCATAAATTACCGGCAACAATCGAGGCTTTGGATTCCTTCTCTATGAGCCTGGATTTCTGGTGCTCGTGGATAGGACCAATAGTGTAGATTCTTGGTAATTTTTCAAGCATGATTGATAAAATCGGCCCCTCTAGATCCTCGAATGTGTTGAATATGACTGCTTGTGCTCGTCCGATTTGCCTAATCGCCACTGTTAAGCTCTGAAAAAGACGGACATTTACATCGTCGTCGCGGAAGAAACCCGGTAGGTCACGGCCGCGGAGTAATCCTTCCATTCCCCGTATGCCTTTAATTTCACTAATTCATCCATCGATTTACCTTAATAATCGAGAACCATTATTTCAAACAAGAGTTTAAAATTTTGTTACCGACGAAATAGGGGAACTCATAAATCATCAAATGATACTAATTTACAGTCTTCGCCTATGTCTCAGTACTATGATATACTCCCTCCGTCCCAAGATAAGTGACTTGTATTCCTTTTTGGGGTGTCCCATTATAAGTGACCTATTTCCATTTTTAGCAAAAAGTCATCTCTCTTACTTTATTCTCCACCTACTTTATTCTCTCTTCTCTCCTCTACTTTTCCCTCTCTCATACTTTACTCTCTCTACTTTAACTTATTTAAATACCATTTCTTAAATCCCGTGCCCAAAAGAAGTAGGTCACTTATCTTGGAACGGAGGGAGTATAATAATACATGAAATAGATTAATGAGTTTATTTATTACAAATAATAAAAGTAAAATACTAGTAATATATAATGATAGATATTTTAAAATGATAATATGAGACATTAATGACTGACCGTAATAAAATGATACTCCCCCGTTTTATTTTAAGTGACATTTTCCTTTTTGAGATGTCTCATTATAAATGACTATGTATTAAAATAGAAACATCACCTCTCGATATTTTTTCAGTCATTTACTTTATTCTCTCATCTTAATTAACAAAATAACACTATATAAAATTATATGCCGAATAAAAAGTATTCCACTTACAGTGGGACAAATGAAACCTTCACACTCTAAAAGCAACCTAAATGATATAGTAGCATTGAAATTCATAAGAAATTATGAATAATTAAGTATATATTGCGTCCTGTTCCTATTAATTGTCTTATTTTTTATCCATGAAAGTTTTAAGAATTCTTTTGATATTTTACGAAAAGTAAAATAAAAGTTAGTAAATATGAGTTTTATTTTTTTATATTGTTTTTCAATAATTGTGAATGGAATAGTTGATGGTATATAAGGTTTGGTTATCGAAGGTAGTAAAAATGAAATGAATCAGTTAACAATAACGAGATGAAAATGTCAAAAATGTGTCCATTTTTGGGGACGAGAGGGAAAATTAATTAGATTACCTTGAATGGGAATATTTTGAGGTTGAATGAATGACATCATCGCCCAGAAGTAGGAGGCGCTGGGAGTTCGGAAATAGATCAAGGGAATGCCGTTCTCTTCCGCAAAGTCAGCAGCGAAACTGAAAAATCCGTCGGCAACGAAGCACGTGACCGGCCTCCGCTGAGGGGAAGCAAGGAGGTTTCCGTCAGACATCATTTTCTTGAAAAGTGGTACCATGTTGTTTGTAACGGCGGGGACCACATCAGCAGATTTGTTACCCGAGCGGGGGTGATCGTCGGGGAGGCCGTCGGGTATAGCCCGGAACTGGAAGCCGGGATCAATGGCGAAGGTGGCGGGGACGGAGGTGTTCTTGAGGAGGAGGCGGTGGGTGAACTCCGAGACGATGAAGGTGACGTGGAAGTCGGATAAACAGAAGAGATGAGCAAGATTGAGCATGCAATTCATGTGCCCCTGCGCCGGGAATGGGAATATCACCACGTGCGCCGGCAGTTTCTCTAACCATTATTCATGTAGTGATGAATTCTAGCATTTTATAGATGATGAAGGGTAACGACTATTGGGATATTTTATTGCATTTGTTTAGTTGTAGATTGAGCTTTGTTAAATATGATAATGCTGCATTCCATGTGATGCAACTGCTGCAACTAAAGAAGATCTTTAATCAAGATGCTTAGCTGGCATTGGGCATTAATTATCCAAGAAAAAATGTGAATCTTCTTAATTGCTTTTGAGCTTTATGGGAAGGTGTAGAAGACAACGAGCATATATTTTCCACACTAAAAAGAAAACAATTGTTAAGATATTTTATAATTAAACTAACGAAGTTAATTTGTATTTCTAAATATATCAACAATACTTCAAAAAGTGTCATATTGTTAGTGTCTCAACTAAAATTAAAGGACGCAAATGGAAGTGTCCTAAAACACAAAAGATTAAGTTAATTTATCCTTGATTTAAGGGACGCTTTTATTTATGGCCTAAATTGTTATTTTTTAAAACTTTCATTAAATATTTCCAATACATGAGAAACATTGAAGAATATGTTTTTATGCATTTTGAACTCAAATGAAGTTTAGACCAAGTCTATTTAAATTAATGTCATTTGAATTTTGTTTATTTTATTTATTTAATTAATAATAATTAGAAAAGTATTTACAACTAATAATTTTTAAAAATATCAACAGTATGAAAAAAAAATCCGGTGATGGCATTCTCCGGCAGCCTGGAGCGGCAGAGGGACTTGCCTCTGCTCCTCTCAACGTGGCACCACTTGTCATTCTTTTTCTACTCGTAAGCATCTTGAAAAACTTTGGCATCGCATTGGTTTTTAAAAGGTTCGACAGTGACATGGATGGAATACAACATTATACTTAGTCTAAAAATAAAATGCAAGAATTCTTCACTGCATGTGAGAAGCACGTTGACAATTCTGCATATTAGCTGTAATGTTGTAGCTAAGAGGGACACTAAACAGATCTAATCGCTCATTAATTAGTTCAAACAAGGAGCCTTTAAAATCAACTTATTAGCCACATTGATTAATATTGTGTGCAAGTGAATAAATGTTGCATGTTGCATGCATGGCTCTATCAGTGAACTACACCTTCCAATTTGCAGCCATGGAGAAAATGTGGTACTCCCTCCGTCCCACAAAAGATGTCACACTTTTCTTTTTAGTTTGTCCCACAAAAGATGTCACATTTCTCTTTTTGGAAAAAGTTCTCTCTCACATGAATATAAAAATTATATTTTCTCCCTCCATTTAACACACAAAACAAAACCTCCTAAAATCTCGTGCCGTCCCACAAATGTGACATCTTTTGTGGGACGGAGGGAGTACTGCATTCTTGCATATGCATTTCTCACCTTAGCCCATGAAAACCCTTGTTTAGCCAAACGAGCCTTGCAACATATCAAACTGCACTTCTTTCACTCAAACAACACATCATCTGACCCTTATGGTCTACTAACAACAAATTGGACTAATTCGAGCTCCGTATGTAGCTGGATTGGCGTCTCTTGCAATAATCTTCCATTTCTTGCTGGGATTTATTTATCCGTAAATCAGCTGAGTGGCGCGATTCCGACAAATCTATCCGTATTCACAGCTGCAGTTGTTGTCCCTATCCTACAACTCTTTTATTGGAAAAATTTGTCACTTATTTCCATTTTCATCCATCCCTAAAAATTTATCACTTTTCACTTATACCAATTTTAGTAGTGGACCTCACATTCCACTAACTCATTCTTACTAACATTTTATTTTAAAACTAATATATAAAATTAGGACCCATATATTCGTACCGGATTAAATAGTGCCAAATTTTAAGGGAAAGAGATCCTCTGTTGTGTTAAAAAAACACAGCAGACCTTGCTGTGCTTGAAACGCACCAAACAACAAATGAAACGCAAGAGATGTGCGCTGCCTTTTATTTTCTCTTATTATACTCTTTATTAGTTTACTTCCTTCACATGTTTAATTATTATAGGACCACAAGACTAATTGTGAATCTTACATCATTTAAAAAATGTTTTTACCAATATTTTTCAAACGATCTATGAATGTTAACATTTGGCATCTTTTTTATTTTCTTTTTTATTCTAAGAATATTCTCAAATATCATATAGAATCTTCAAGTATGTTAACTTATTTATTTAGTTGAAAATGATATATCTAGTTTTAATAAAAATAAAAATAGTGTTTTAACAAAAAAGAAAAAAATGTTATGATCTTTTCTTTTAATTTCTTCACACCATTTTATTAAGTACATAGATGTAATCACTACGGCTGTAAGTGAAAGATAATAGTGTACTATAACATAGTATTTCAAAAGAGTGAGTAGTAAAAAAAGATAGTATAAGTATAATTTGTCTGCAAATATGCCATAAACTGTTCTCTTATTTTTTACTATGACATTTTATTTTTTGTTAAAAAACACTCGATTAATTTTCAATTAAATCAATAAACTAAGATACTTATAGATTCTAATTGTGTATTAGATATTAATATTATAATAAATGATTAGCTTCGAGTATTTAAGGATAAAAGGTTAAAGAAAATAGGATAACATATTAAACAAAAAAGTAAAAAAATTAAATAAAAATTTCATTAAAAAAACAAAATCTAATAGTGTAAAGAAAAGAAAAAGTATATTGAAAACGTGACTTAGATATTTTTCAATAAGTGCACATTTGGATAATATCGGTAAATATCTGAAAAGATTATGGACATTGAGCTCCTATAAAAGTTAATTTAATGGTATGTATTGAACAAACTCAATATGATGGAAATAAAAGGCGGCGCATATCTTTTCCTATGTCTTATTTAATTTTATTTCATACCACTACAAAATGAAGTTAAAAATAAATTAAATCTTTTCCTATGTCTTATTTAATTTTATTTCATACCACTACAAAATGAAGTTAAAAATAAATTAAATACCTCCTAAGATATAGGATTCAAACACTAAAATTCTCCACCTATGATTAGATCTCCCAGTTTACTACTAACCTTGAATCGGCATAGATATAGGATTCAAACACTAAAATTCTCCACCTATGATTAGATCTCCCAGTTTACTACTAACCTTGAATCGGCATTCTTCTTTGAAAATTTCTTGCAACAAATTCTCTCTCAAGTTTGTGTATAAATATATGGCCTCTCATAGCATTTTTCATCAGAGCTCATCCACTTAATCAATTCCTATCAAAACAAAGCCGTTCCAATTCAATCAAAAATGAAGAACAATAGCCCTCTTGTCCCTCTAGCCTTCCTCCTCTTCCTGTCCATCACCACCACTCCCTCCGCCGCCACAAACGGGCCAAGCGCCATCTACGCCTTCGGCGACTCCATTCTCGACGCCGGCAACAACAACCATATCCTCACCCTCTGCCGCGCCGATCACGACCCCTACGGGTCCGACTTTCCCGGCCGAAGCCACACCGGAAGGTTCAGCAACGGCAAGATCCCCGGAGACTTCCTCGTCGCCGCTTACGGCCTCAAGGACTTCTTGCCGGCCTACTCGGACGCCTCGGTCACCAACAAGGACCTAATCACCGGTGTCAGCTTCGCATCGTCGTGCTCGGGCTACAGCCAAATGACCGCGCTGCAGCTGGGCGTCCACAACTTGGATAGACAGTTCTGGCATTTCGAAATGGCGTTCGACCAAATGCAGAAGGCATATGGCCTTCAAAAGGCAACACAAACAGTGGAGAAAGCACTCTTCTTGGTTGCAGCAGGCTCAACTGATATAATCAATGATTTCTATATGCAGCCACTCACTAGGGCCAAGTACTCTTACCCTGCCTACATTCAAATGTTGCTCCTAAACATGGAAAATTTCGTTACGGTAAGTCTCATATTCTTCATCTGTCATCCATTCTCTTTTAAATAGTATATTAATTATATTAGTGGAGTATATAACTCTACTTTAAAGTCATCTTGAATGAGATGGATGGAATATTACTGTATTAGTGACACTAATGACTAATTCAATTTTGATGTGACGGTGCAGAAATTGAGAAAAGCCGGTGCTAGGAAGATAGCACTGGTTGGCGTTCCGCCGATTGGGTGTATGCCAGTAGATGCCTTCACCAACATCCCGCCAATCAAGAACGAGAGTGGCGACCCTCTAAGGCGCGAGTGCAGAGATGACCACAACTCTGACGCCCAACAATACAACACTAATCTCGCAACCCGAATTAAGAAAATGATGGAAGCAATGCCTGATCTTAAGATTGTCTATGTGGACTACTACAACCCTATGATGAACATGATCAACAAGCCATACCAATATGGTGAGCTACCTATTTAACTAATTAATTACTAATTTCAGTAACATATTTCCTAATAATCTTGTATATGTATATAATTTTGTGATTTAGGGTTCAAGACTACACTAACCTCATGTTGTGGAACTGGTGCATTCGAGGTGGGGCCTCTTTGCAATATTGCCTCCCTCATGTGTCATGATCACTCAGAGTATGTATTTTGGGATTCATCTAATCCCACAGAAGCTGCTTACAAAGTTGTTGCAAAGAGTTTCAAAGACAGAGCGCTTAGTCAACTTTTTCCTGGAGTTAAGAATTAATTCAGGCTAGTTAGCTTGATTCTAGTTTTAGTTAGTCTATTAGTTTTAGTTAGTCTATTCCATGCATTGCAAGAATTTCATTTTTAGTCAGTTTTTGGATCATTGTACTCAACCTTAGGTTGAATTTCTATTTATTTATCAATTATAAAGAGTTTTAATACTAATAATTCAATCTTGTGTTTCACTTATTTACGATGATGAAATTAACATCAAAGTAGTGGTAATTTCAATAACAATTCATTAATATTCCATAATTATCTATGAAATATGAGATAATAATACTGGATGAATTATTATAAAAAATGCTTATAGTTTGCACATTAAAGATGCACATTAAAAAAGGCTACAACCATTAACTTTTTCAAAAATATAGTATTTCTCATAAATAATAAAAGTGGTATGAAAAACTATAAACTTTAGAAACCGTGATTTTTACCCACGACGGGTTGGAGGCAGATTAGACTGGCTGCGTGTTTGGAATGGTTGCGTTGTTCAAGTAGTTAGTGTTTGGAATGAACTTTTCGAATCGTGTTTATTTTCCCATGAATTTTATGAATTTTACGAATTGTGTTTTTTGAATAAATCCATTCGCATAGCTTACTTGGAGAAGCAAATTTGGAATGGCAGTGTCGATCGTTCAAAGGAGCAGTAACATAATCTCCCAGTGCTAAATTTTTGGATTCTTGAAATTTTGGTGGAAACGACGTCATATGGCTTAAAATTCACCGTGAGTACACACGTCCACTTGACGATTGTCCACATTGGTTGTATATAGCTGAAATTTTCTTAATATTGGGTCGAGTTGAAAAAAAACACCGTTAGTAAAGTTCATGGTTTTTCATGTCACTTTTTAGTCTATGAGAAGTACCAGATTTTTGAGAAAGTTAATTATTTTAGAGATTAAAATCCCAACTATTAATTTTTTTTAAAAATTTATAAAGATATTTATAGGCAGTAACTTTTATTTAATATATTAAAAATAGTGGATAAAATGTTTGAATTACGTATTAAAAAAGAGCAGTATGGAAAATTAGATAATACTAGTAATATACTCTTTTCGTCCCATAAAAATATACACTTTTTCTTGTGTCCCACAAGAATATGCACTTTCTAATTGTGGAAAAAAAAAAATCTCTAATGAGGTGGAACTCATTCTCCACTAACAATATTTTAATTAGTTTTTCTCTCTAACTCTCTCTTACTTCACCAATTTTGCATTAAAACTCGTGTCAAACCCAAAGTGGATATTCTTTTGGAACGGAGAGTGTATTGTTTTATTACTCCCTCCGTCTGCCATAAAATGTCTCATAATTGACCGGCACGGGATTTAAGAAATTGTTTGACTTTATGAAGTAAAGTGGGTAGAAAAGTTGGTGGAATGTGGGGCTTACTTTTATATTGGTTTTATAAAAAATGTAAGTGGGATGAGTTAGTAGGGTGTATGGTCCACTTACCAAAAATGGTAAAAGTGAAATGGGACATTTATTGGCGGACAAATGAAAAAGAAAAAATGGGACATTTAATGGCGTACGGAGGGAGTAACTACTACTCACTCTGTCCTAAGATGTCTTACGTTCCTTTTTAGTTTATCTCACTAAAAATATCACATTTTTATTTTTCAAAAAAAATCTCTTAATACAAAAATTATATTTTCTCTCTTGTTTAACACAAAAAACAAAATCTCATCAAATCCTTCGTCATGAGATAAGTGTTATATTTTGTGTGTTAAGAGGAGAGAGTAAAGTAAGAGAGAGGGAATAAAGTAGAGATAAAGGTGTTTCCATTTTAAGTAATGAGTCATCTTAATTGGGACAAATCAAAAAGGAAAGTGGGTCATCTTCAATGAGACGGAGAGAGTAAGTCTTAGTGAGTACTCCCTCCGTCCCACAAAAGATGTCACACTTTCCTTTTTAGTTTGTCCCACAAAAGATGTCATATTTCCCCTTTTGGAAAAAGTTCGCTCTCACATGAATATAAAAATTATATTTTCTCTCTCCATTTAACACTCAAAACAAAACTTCCTAAAATCTCGTGTCGTCCCACAAATATGACATCTTTTGTGGGACGGACGGAGTATTAGTTAGGACTTGGAGAGCAATATGGCTTCAACTAGGCCATCTCCTTTTCTCATCCACTAGAGTTAAAAATAAGTTTATATCTCAAGGTAAGTGTGTTATTTGTTTATTTTTTTCGCATTCTCTCTCTTACTATTTTCTCTTATTATTCTATTTTACTTAACTAATAAAACTCTATTTTTTAAATATCGTATCTAAAAGCTACGTTTCTTTTAGGGGAACGGAAGGAGTAAATACCAACACAGATTACCTATATATATATTACAGTGCAAATAGAAAAAAAAAACTAGGCAATAAAGTACTACTTCTATTTTAAGTAATTTTTTCTATAAATAACTTTTTCATATATTATCACTAGTTTTAGAGAAAAAAATAATTAAAATATTATTCAAGGATAAGGGATAAAAATGACATTAATAATGAAAAGAAATTAAAATAATAAGAGTAAAGGCCAAAACTGGTCCTGAACATATGCCCATTTTATGTGGTCATATATTTTATCTTTTGAATTTTTGTATCCTGAACATTTCAACTCGGATCACAATTGGTCTTACACTAACAATTTCGTCAATTTTTAAACGGTTTTAACCTGATTTTGACCGATTTTGATGGTTTTAACAGTCTCATTCGGGTTAAAACTGTTTAAAAATCGGGTTAAAACCGTTTAAAAATCGATAGAATTGTTAGTGTAGGACCAATTGTGATTCGAATTGAAATGTTTAGGATGCAAAAATTTCAAAAGATAAAGTATAAGACCAAAAATCATAAAATCGGTATATGTTTAGTTTTGACCTTTACTCATTTAATAAATATCCGGAGTAATAGCAAAACCATATTTTACGAAAACAAATTTCGTTTTTACATATCACATGTTGAATTAAAACTCACATGTCTGCCGCAGCTATAAGATACTACCTCCGTCCTCCAAATTTTGACACACTTTGACCCGGCACGAGTTTTAAGAAATATAATGAAAAGTGAGTTGAAAAAGTTGGTGGGATGTGGTTCCTACTTTTAAAGTATTAGTTTTATAATAAAATGTGAGTACGAATGAATTAGTGGAATATGGAGTCCACTACCAAAAATGGTAAAAAGTGAAGTGTGTCAAATTTTCAGGGACGGACCGAAATTGTAACATCCCGAATTTTCGAACCCTAATTTTAGAGCCCAAAAATTTATTATTGATGACGTGGAGTCGTGAATGCATTTATTGCATGAGATGCTATGGCCGAGTCGAGTCTAGGGTTCTCGTTGGAAGTTTGAAGAGTCAAACATATTGATTATGTGATGTGGCATGTGATTTATTAATTTATGAGGTGAAATATTCGTTTAAGGGTGAGTGAGAATATTAGAGAAAATTTCCATAAATACTAGCCACTCAATTCTTGAGATTTTCGACCCCCTTGACTTTTGAAGAAGAAATTCTATTTTTTCGGATTTAATTTAATTCTTGGGATATTTATCCAAATTAAATCCAAGACCCAATTATTCCTTATTTTAATGGGAAAATCGACACCTCCTTATTTAATAGTGATTTTCGAAAATCACCATGTTGGGAAGGAAATAATATTTTGCTTATTTTATTGATTCCTTATTTGATTTCCTTCCATACCTAGAATTTAAATATTCTACCAAATCTTTCCATACCTCAAGAGATCTTATCATATCCTATTTTAATTAATATTAAAAAAAAATCCATTTCCTTATTGAAAGGCCAACTACACGCCTCTTTTTTTTCAATCTCAAGTTGGGAGATTTTTATTTTATTTATTTTGCTCCGTGATATTTTATTCTATTCCGTGAAAATACCAAATTAAATCCTAGGCTAATTAAATAGCCTAGAGTTCGAAAATTCCTTATTTCCCTACCCTAATTCACGCCACTTTTCTTCTTCCCTACTTCACAATATTTATTTAATTGTGAAGAATAAGATCTTACCAAATATTCTATTAATTTACCTAAAGATCTTATTGGACTCTATAAATAAGGAGCCAAAACCTAACCCTAGCCCCCATGTATTTTTCATCCCTCCCCCTCTTTCACTCTCTCTCAATTTTCTCCTACTTTACTCCATTAATCCTTCATCCATTGAGAAGAAATTGAAGTTTGATCCAAGAATTTTCGAAGAACCAAGTCTTTATTTACTTTCTACCGATCGTTTTTCTTAAAAAGGTAACCCTATGATTATCTTCTTCTTTCTACTCGATTCCTCTTCTTTCTAACCGATTGATCGGTATTCTTGAACCCTCATGCATCTTGTTTGAGAGATAGTGGGATAAAAAGGGATATAGAAAATATGTATGTGGTGTGTTGTGTGCGTGTGTGTGTTGTGTTGTACGTGTGTGTTGTATACTCGTGTGCGATACATGTTGATGTTAGATCTAGAGTTGAGATGCGAATGAATTATATATTTAGTAAACTTGATGTTGATTGGTCATAATAAGTTAAGTCGAGAGAAAAAGGGAAAGTGTCGAGACATGCATGTATTAAGAGTCGAGTTATGAATCTAATTTGTGATATGTGCCTATGTGCTTTAAAAAGGTGAAACCTTGGTTGCGAAGCCAGATAAAGGAAAAGAGAAACTTACTTGAAATCTAAGCAGTCGAGGTGGGCTATATTCTTAAACTCTTTTACTTCTTGCAAAATATTGATTGGTGTTATAAGGGTGGTTTAACTGTTATGTCATACCTATGTTTGTTTTATTGTGATATTGTGCGCCTGAAGCCTAGTTTGTGAGTTCGATCCATTGGGCTAAGGCGGTGGATATGTTATACGAATTCGGGTCTGAGTACGGGCCGCAAACCCTACCAGGCTGTGTACACGAGGGGATCGTGAGCCGTCCTTGCTAGTCGGTCGGTTTCGTGGGCGAAAAGTGTGGCCACACTTTCGTCGCACCATGGATATGATTGAGATTGTGGAATTTGATGAGAAAATGGGAGATATTTGATTGGCCAATCTATGAAAATATTTTGTGATACTCGATGATATTTTTGTTTTGATAAAATGTAAAACTCGAGTACACTTGGTAAGGGTGGCATAGCTTATAAAATGTTTTGGCAACGAGCTCACTGAGTATTTCAAAATACTCAGCCCTGCATGTGTTTTCCTTATGTGCAGGTTGAATGGCGACGAGCGGTGGCGGGTGTTGACCTCATTAATTAATTAAGACGGTTGTTCTGAACACTGAGTGTAGTCGTGTCTCCATACATGGCTCCACTACTCTTGGTCTTTTCCGCTGAATTCTTGACATATTCTAGTACTTTTTGATTACTTTGAGTTTGCCCCTTTTGAGTTAGATGTTTGAGACTTGTTGTGGTTCTGTTGACTCATGTTGAATCCCCTTCTGATTTCGATCACGTTTTATGATATTTATCCTTCATTTATTCCTCTTGACTAAATCGTTGACTTAGGGCTTGTTAGATCGTTTAATGCCTTAGTCGAACCTCTTTTATTGAAACCCTAGGCTTTATTCTCAGTGCTTTGAAGTCCGTTTTGGTAGCAGCCCCCGTATTTATTGTACCCTAGAAATCCGGGCTGTTACAGTTGGTATCAGAGCCTCAGTTCTTTCCGCTCTGGACCCAAGAGTCTTTGTTCAAAATATAGAAGTTTATCTTTGTACTCTTATACAAATGAACTAAATGTGAGAGGCTCAACACCGCACCTCGTCCCGTTCAACCATGAAGGAAGAGGTACAATGTATTACTATGACTTGTGATTTAAAACTTTATGCTTTTGAAAATCCGGGCTGTTAAAGAAATAGTAATCTGTGTCAAAATTTGGGCGACGGAGGTAGTACTTTTCGTGAACAATTATGTCAAAAGTTTGGATTAACAGAAAAAAGAGGGGGCAGAGGCGAATGGTTATCCCTAACACAGTCGGGATAATTACATATTTCATACAAAATATTTTACCTTTGTTTTAGTTTAGTACAAAAAGTATTAAGTTTACATATTTCATACAAATAGTTTACTTAGTGTACCAAAATAATACATTCTGTCAAGTCCCTACTAATACTGTTACTTCCAATTACTCCCTCCGTCCCACATAAGATGTCACACTTGTGGGACGACACGAGATTTTAGGAGGTTTTGTTTTGTGTGTTAAATGGAGAGAAAAAGTATAATTTTTATATTCATGTGCGAGAGAACTTTTTCCAAAAAGGAAAATGTGACATCTTTTGTGGGACAAACTAAAAAGGAAAGTGTGACATCTTTTGTTGGACGGAGGGAGTACATCATATATACAAAAAGTTTCATCGATGTTTCAGATTTGTACAAAAAATTTTAAAATAAAACTTTTCATTAATTATATCAAACACAGTTATTTTTATTACTCACAAAAATAAAAAACACATAAAAAAATCACCACTCTTCACCATGAAATTAGCAAATTGCATTTTATTGTCGAAGCTTTCTCGTGTAACAATGGAGAATACAACTAAAAAGATATTGAATCTTTTTGTAAAAATTAAATATTGACTTATTGACTAATGGAAGCTCAAATGAGCCATTTTGTAAAGATGAAATATAGACTTTATTTTATATTGTGTTCTATAAAGAATACAATAGAAAATGGAGTATATTGAAAGACATAATTTTTGTAAATCACAGTCAATTGCGGTAAGAATTGATATTGACATTTTTTTAGAGTGATTAATTGTATTAAATTTTTAATTATTCTTTTATTATAATGATAAGTAGGACAAATTATAAACTAACTAACGGTGTTTAAAATGTTTAATAGAATGTATTAACTTAAAAACACCAATGTAATTTTTTGTATGAAATATATAAATTTAATACTTTTTATACTAAATTGTACTAAATTAAAACAAAGGTAAAACATTTTGTATGGAATATGTATTATTCACAACACAGTGACACCGACGCTTTTTTCTTCTAATTATACAGAATTATTCATTGTAAGAACTAAAAAGCTTATTTCTTTGTTGGCTGCTCCCCCGTCCCAATCAAATGACAGTCTTGATAAAGAGAGGGAAAGAACAATAGGGTGATGATTAATTTTTGATATTCAGTCTTGTTTCTGCTGTTCATGAAGAATCTTGATCTGGGCTACTGTAAAAATGCAATCTTTACAGCAATCCAGTGATGCTGATTTAGTTTCAGCTAAAACCACTCATGTCGGCGGCGGCGGGGTGGTCCGGCAGTAGTAGCCGCCGAGAGAGGAGGTGATGCACCGCCTTCCGCTAATGGAAATGAGATTCATGTTAATATGAATGAGAAGGATGAGAGGAGGGATTCAGATGTTTCAAGAGTGCTCAGTGGAGATTGTGGATCTGGAATCTGGTGCAGAGGAATCTAAGCTGCATCTGATTAGAATCGTCAAGGATTGCTGGATTTGAAATCTCAGCAGGGATGCAACCAATCAGGAATCTAGGATCCCTATTGAGCTAGGTTGTTCTTGCAAAGATGATTTGGCTGCCTCCCACAAACAATGTGCAGAAGCATGGTTCAAGATTAAGGGAAACAAGTAAGTTTAGCTGCAATTCAAACAATTTTATGAGTTATTTTGTTTAAAGTTTACTTTTTTTGCTTCAAATTCATCATTACATGCTTGTATATCATAATTTAGGAATAAATGTGGGATTGTGTGGATTGTTATGTTATGATATTTATGTCTCTGTGTGCATTTGTAGTTGGGCTTTTGATCATTGATTCTTTGAATATAGTGCAATGTTGAGTTGAGGTGGATAATGGAAAAAGCTTAGTTTGAAACAACTGTAACTTTTGGTGTGGTCTCATGCAAATTGTGGGGAAAGGGAAGAGGTTAGGAAAGGAAGCCTCAAACTGATTCTGCTTTTTGTGGCAGCTGGTTATATTTACATTACTTTGTGAACATTGACTTTGATTTTAGTATTTGTGGGGTCATAATTATTTTAAATTGGAACGAACCAAGTAATTGCTTCTTCAAAATGTAAAACAGAGAAAATAATAAATGTTACTATTAGTAAATGTAAAAGCTTCACACAACACATACAATTTAGAATTATGACAGAAGATAATATCTACAAGTTTAACAAAGAGTCCAAATTTCACTCATATTAGGAGATTATTCTTTTGTAATGATGAAACTACATAAAATTGGTCTTAAAACCACATCCTTTGTTCATACTACTGTCACCTACTCAAATCGAAGACTTTATTTACTCAACATATAAATGGCCTTAAGATTAGGCTTCCTACCGTCAATGTTGCATGGCTCTTATTTTTATGGTAGAAATATATCTCTCTATCAATCAACCACACCTTCCAATTTGTAGACATGGAGAAAATGTTGTATTACTACATTCTTGCATATGCATTCCTTACCATAACCTTTCAAACACCTTGTTCAGCCGAAATAAGCCTTGCCACTGATCAAACTGCCCTTCTTTCACTAAAACAACACATCATCTCTGACCCTTCTGGTCTACTTGCAACAAATTGGACTGATTCGAGCTCCGTATGCAGCTGGATCGGAGTCTCTTGCAGCTCGCGCCACAACAGAGTATCCACCCTGAATCTCTCTTACATGAATCTCTCCGGCACCATTCCACCACAGCTCGGGCGCCTAACCTTTCTCGTCTCCCTCAACCTCACCAGCAACCACTTCACCGGAGCTTTGCCTCACGAGCTCTCTTTCCTTCACCGGTTAAAGATCATATCCCTCCGTCGTAACAACTTCACCGGAGTCATTTCTCCTCTCTTTGGTCAACTACCAAAGTTAGAGAGATTGGACTTCCGCAACAACAGCTTCACAGGTTCCATCCCCAAATCTCTCTCAAACCTAACAAACCTACAATTTCTTGGCATATCTTTCAATACTCTGAGTGGAGAGATCCCAAAGGAGTTAGGGAAACTCCAGAATTTGCAAACTCTGGCGATCGAATTCAATCATCTCTCCGGCGCTATACCATCTGAGATATTCAACATGTCGAAGCTCGTGAATATAGCGTTGACAGGAAATGAATTGAACGGAAGTCTTCCAGCAGACATGTGCAGTAATCTTCCATTTCTTGGTGGGATTTATCTATCCGTGAATCAGCTGAGTGGCGCTATTCCGAAAAATCTATCCGTATGTTCACAGCTGCTTTGTTGTCCCTATCCTACAACTCTTTTAGTGGGCAGATACCTGCAGAAATCGGCTACTTAACATCTCTGCGGATATTAAACCTCGGTGGTAACAATTTGAGTGGTATTGTTCCTGCTCTTATAGCAATAGATTCACATAAATTTGATGCAAGTATTTATGTTTGTTTGAATAGTCATAATTACTATTTGACAGGTACACTACCTCCTGAGATTGGCAATGTTCAGAATCTGGTTGGTTTTGGTTGTGAAAGAAATCAGATTGGGGGATCATTGAATATTCTCGTCAACATGTCTTCTTTGCAAGAATTAACACTACGGCGCAATAATTTCACTGGGAATCTTTCAAGGGATATTGGGAATCTTACAATGCTAACAAAGTTTGACATCGGCGAAAACTACATGACTGGTAAGAAGAGAAGGCCTTATGATATTCATGATACCCATATAATCTTATCAATCCACTAAAGTCAATATCTTTCCATTTTGGGTAAATGGCTCATCACTATTTTTCACTTCATCTACTAGTACTTTTTTTAACAAATGAAGTAATACTCAAACTACTTTTTCTCCTTCCAATGCTTTACCAATTTTACATTAAATCGGTGTCTTCGACTTTTAGTAATATGTTTGTTGCATTTAACATCTAATCTAACAATTTGTCTAATCTTTGGCAGGGATTATTCCAGCTGAATTTGGTCAACTACACCAACTGGAGAGATTAGTGTTAGGGTTGAACAGCTTTAGTGGATCTATTCCACATGAGCTCTTTAACATTTCAACTCTTCAAATCCTTGATCTTGTTAAGAATGATATATCTGGAGTTCTTCCAACCAGTCTATGCCATACCTCTCCCATTCTTGAAGTGCTTACTCTTGCAGTTAATTCAATCTCTGGTCCAATACCAAATTCTATATCAAATTGTTCCCAACTCAGAATTCTCGCACTTAGTGCAAACAAATTGAGTGGTTATGTACCTGTTGATCTCGGCAACCTAAGACTTCTCGAAGACCTTAGAATGTTCGGCAACAATCTTACATATGCACCATCTTCTTCAAACATGGCCTTCCTTATATCACTGTAGAATTGCAGGTCTTTAACTCATTTGTATATTTCAGATAATCCTCTATACGGCACCATTCCAGCGTCCATTGGGAATTTGTCTTCCTCACTTGGAATATTCAGAGCCGCCCGCTGCAAATTAAATGGCAGCATTCCTGATCAAATAGGCAACTTAAGAAACTTGACGCTCTTGGCATTAGAGGGCAATGAGTTATCTGGTAATATTCCCCTATCCATCAAACATATACATAATCTTCAAGGATTATATCTTGATGCTAACAAGTTGCAAGGCTCCATTCCAGAGGTTGTCTGTGAAAACCAATTATCAGGTTCAATTCCTACATGTTTGGGAAAGATCTCTTCTTTAAGATATATCTTTATGCAGTCCAACATGTTGCATTCAAGCATACCTACAAGCTTATGGGATCTAAAAGATTTGCTGATTCTTAACTTGTCCTTCAATTCATTGAGTGGGGTTTTACCTCAAAAGATAAGTAACTTACGAGCAGCAATCGATATAGATCTATCGATGAATCAGTTGTCGGGGTCTATTCCCAGCACTATTGGAAAGCTACAGAATTTGGTTAATCTATCTTTAGGAAGCATGATAAATTTGGTGAGTCTTAACTTGTCCCATAACAACCTCTCTGGTTCAATTCCAAAGTCTTTGGAAGCTCTTCAACATCTCAACTACTTCAATGTCTCTTTCAATAATCTGAGTGGAGAGATTCCAAGTGGCGGTTCTTTCAGAAACTTCACTATGGATTCTTTTAAGGGCAATAAGGCATTGTGTGGAAGTCCGAGTTTCAATGTTCCAATTTGCCCCGCGGTTTCTAGTCACATATCAAAGAGGAAAAAGGTGGAACTAGCTTCATTTATTGCTTTTGGGGTTGTGGCTTTCATTTCTATTGTTTCTCTAGCTCTTATCTTTCTCAGAAACAGAAGGAAAGATAAGACAATTATAGAAGTTGATGAGATGATATCCATTGTGCCAGAAAGAATCTCTTATTATGAACTTGTGCAAGCAACTGAACAATTCAGTGAGAGCAATTTGCTTGGCACTGGAAGTTCTTGCTCTGTGTACAAAGGAGTTCTTAACAATTGAAAGGTTGTCGCTGTCAAGGTGTTTAATATGCGGTTGGAAGGTGTTTCAAAGATATTTGATGTCGAATGTGAGATACTTCGTAGCATTCGACACAGGTGTCTGAATAGTGTCATAAGTTGTTGTTCCAATGAAGACTTCAAAGCGTTAGTACTTGAGTATATGCCTAATGGAAATCTAGAGAAATGGTTATATTCTCAAAATCATTTCTTGAATTTCATGGAAAGATTGAATATAATGATCGATGTTGCATCGGCTTTGGAGTATCTTCACAGTGGCTATTCGACGCCAATTGTCCACATTGACTTAAAGCCAAGTAATGTCTTGTTAGACAAAGATATGGTTGCTCGTGTAAGCGATCTTGGGATAGCAAAGTTGCTATACGATGGAGATAGCACGGTGTTAACCAACACCCTGGGAACATTTGGTTACATTGCTCCTGGTGAAATGTTATTCTACATAAATATGTATATATACTTTATAATAAATGAAATGTTATTCTACATAAATTCTAATTGGCCTCCTCGTCAGGATTATTTTCTTGTGTTTCTTTTGTTCGATTAATTCTAATGATCTCAGTTTCTGTTCTTTAAATCTTTGAGCTTCTTTCTAGTTTATATTCTTGTTCGTCAGCCTTTACTCCTATCAGAGTAGAATATATTTTGCCTTACTCTTTATAGCATCATTTGAATATATGGTTGGAAAACTTTGCTATGATAATATTAAATAAATTTGATGTGTTATTAACTTTCTCAAAAATTTGATCTGGGCTACTGTAAAAATATCATCTTTACAGCAATCCAGGGATGTTGATTTGGAATCAGCTAACACCACTTCTGTCGGGGGTGGCGGCGGTGGTCCGGCAGCAGTGGCCGCCGAGAGAGGAGGTGACGCACCGCTTTCCTTTAATGGAAATGAAGATAATTGTTAATGGGAATGAGAAGAATGAGAGGAGGGATTCAAATGTTTCTGTGTGCTCAGTGGAGATGGTGGATGTGGAATCTGTGCAGAGGAATCTATGCTGCGTCCGACAAGAATATTCAAGGAATCTGGGATCCCTATTGAGCTAGGTTGTTCTTGCAAAGATGATTTGGCCGTTTCCCACAAGCAATGTGCAGTTGCAGAAGCATTGGTTCACGATTAAAGGAAACAAGTAAGTTTTAGCTGAAATTCAAACATACTATAGTTATTTTTGAATAAAGTTTTCTCTCTCTCTCTCTCTTTTTTTTTTTTGCTTCAAATTCATCATTATATGCTTGTGGCTGGAGTATATCATGATTTAATTCTGTGGATTGTTATGTTATGCTTTATGTCTCTGTGTGCATTTGTGAGTTGGGCTTTTGATCATTGATTCTTTGAGTATAGTGCAATGTTGAGGTGGATAACAGAAACAGCTTAGTTTGAAACGACTACTATAACTTTAAAGGAAAAGATAAAGAGAATTTTGATGTGGCCATGGCAACTGTGGGGAAAAGGAAGAGGTTAGGAAGGAAAAATGCCTCAAACTGTATCTATTAGAGAAAAAGAGAAAAGATGTGATTATGAAACTACATAAAATTGGTCTTAAAAAGTAAATCCACATCCTTTATTTATACTACTATCAGTATCATATCACTTACTGAAATGGAAGACATTTTTTACTCAACCAGAGATATCAATGCCCTTAAGATTAGGCTTCCTACTGTCATCCAGCACTCTGTCGCCAACTTCACCTACTCCAGCTTGACATTCTCCTCTCAACGCGATGCCACTTGTGGTTCTTTTTCTCCTCCTCGTCAGCATCTTAAATAACTTTGGCATCACATTCTTCTTTCATAGGTGCCAAAGTTGGATGGAATGCAACATTTATACTAATAGTTAATAAAAATAATTAAAACATTTCAGTTGTTGTTATTTACTGCATGCATGTGAGAAGCACGTTGACAATTCTTCATATCTATACATATATAAAAATGAGTTTTGGCCTTCTTTTGAAATAATTATAACTTTTGTCCTTATTCTGTAATATTTGTAAGTTATGCAATCAATTTCAAAATATTTATGGAATACCTAATTATTTCCAATGGCCATTACATGATAATTAATATATATTGCATTTTGATGTTTCATTTAATTATTAATTAAAATTAAAATGCCGTTTTCTTAGTAACTGCCCAAATAAAGAGTGCTATAAGTAACATATAACTCTCAGTACGTTTCTTAATCTTAATTTGTAGTAAGTTGTAACAGCCATCAATCATGCTATAATTTCTCCATCTATGATAACTTCTTAATATTCTTTGTCTATAAATATGTATATATGGTAGCTGTTAATTCAATCTCATTTGTCTTCCTCCCGTTGCATCACAACTTTTCTGCAAAGAGAATAATTTGTTTTTAGTGTGGTTATTATGTTCTTAATATTGTGATCTTACTAGGGGAAGAAAATAGAAGCCATAGAGACAATATTTCATCAGTCTTCAGAATTTGGTGGTATGTGTATTTTTAGAACAACTAAACATAGAGACAAATCAAATGTAGCCTCCTTGGAATATGTTTTCCATGATCGTATGGTATGAGTGTTATTTCTTATTTAATTAAATTTTTATAGTTATTTATCTAAAATCATTCATTATTATTGTTTCCCATGTAGGGTAATAGGATTGTAGGATCGTTTCCCTGCATTTTACAAAATAATTGTGAACAAATTAGGAAAGGATTAAATGTTTCTATTTGTCAAATATGAATGAAAAGTTATATGGAGTATATATTTATATGTGGATTTTTTTTTAGTTTATTATTTTATCTTTTTTATGGCGATATCATTACGCTCCTAATATCTTTTAGTTGTATATTAAATATATTCTTTTGGCTTTTGTATAGAAGTATTTTAGTATGAAGTGTGTATGTTGTGAAGCATGGGTGGAACTACATGTATAGGGGAAGGGGCTTTAGCCCTTAATGAATTCATCTTTTTTAAAACTTTTTTCTATTATAATATTTTAAAATTTATTCATATTTTTTATATATAATTATATAAAAGTCTTTATTAATAATCTAAATTACATAAAAATTTATATTTATATTTAAGTGCAATTTTGAAAACTTAAACCCTGCTTTTGTATATGCATCCGCAACTGTTGTGAAAGATGATATTTTTCTTTGTTGTAATCTAAGTGTTGTAATTAAAAAATTACTATTTTCTTATTCATTTAATTTAGTTTATCCATGCAATCAAATTAATAAAACAAAAATATTTTATCTTGTACATGGCGCAAGTGTTAACACTAATTATTGGTAGTTCTGTACTTATATAAAAGAAGAATCTTCTAAAATCTATACTTATATGAAAGAGGTTTGCTATCATTTCATCCCTGAAAAATAGTATATATAAACATTTGGTTAGTAGTATATTTTAAAAAGAATATAATAGGTCATGCAACACACGGGGTTGATACTAGTTAGCTGTAATGTTGCAGCTGAGAGTGACTCTAAACAGATCTAACAACTCATTAATTAGTTCTAACAGTGAGTTTTTAATTAAATTCAACTTATTAGCTCTGTTGCATATATACATGTGCAAGTGAAGTAAATGGTGCATGTTGCATGGCTCATATAATATGGTAAAAAAAAAAAATCTCTCTCTATCAATCAACCACGTCTTCCGATTTTTAGCCAACTAGCCATGGAGAAAATGTTGAATTACATTCTTGCATATGCATTCCTCACCAACAACAGCTTCACAGGTTCCATCCACTAATCTCTCTCAAACTTAACAAACCAACGATCCCTTGACCTACCTTACAATTCTCTGAGTGGAGAAATCCCAAAAGAGTTAGGTAAACTTCAGAAATTACGAAGGCTGTGAATCGAATTCAATCATCTCTCTGGTGCTATACCATCCGAGATATTCAACATGTCAAAGCTGGTATATATAGCCCTGGGACTAAATGAATTGAGTGGAAGTCTTCCAACAGACCTCTGCGGTAATCTTCCATTTCTTGCTGGGAATGGGATTTATCTATCCAGAAATCAGCTGAGTGGCGCGATTCTGTCAAATCTATCCCTATGTTCACATCTGCAGGTGGTGTCCCTATCTGGCAACTCTTTTAATGGGCAGATACCTGCAGAAATCGGCTACTTAACATCTCTTCGAATATTATTCCCCGGTTCTAACAATTTGAATGGTATTGTTCTTAGCATTAGATTCACAATAAAATTTTGATGTATGTATGTTTGTTTGAATAGTCATAATTACTATTATTTGACAGGTAAACTACCTCCTGAGATTGGAAATCTTCACAACCTGGTTGATTTTGCTGGTGAAAATAATCAGATTGGGGGCACTTTAAATATTTTGGTGAATATGTCTTCTCTGCACGAATTATCACTATGGCGCAATAATTTCACTGGGAATCTTTCAAGGGATTTTGGGAATCTTACTATGCTAACCAAGTTTGTTATCTTCGAAAACTACATGACAGGTAAGAAGAACATGTGATTTTCATGCTGCCCATATCATATTATCAAAAATGATACGTGCTCCATCTTTCTACAGCTAATAATCTTATTTTTTTCATTATTGTCGATCCACAAAAATTAGTGTCCTTCGATTTTTGGTTACATGGCTCATCACAATCTTGTTTCCCTTGGAAAGAAAGAACAAGTTCATAATTTTCCAACAATATCTTGAAGCAATTTGTTCTGGTGGTGATTCTTATCTAATTGGAACCTATAAGTTGATTAGAATTCTGTTGTTGCAAATTTGCTATTCCTACTTGTCCCAGCATGTCGTCTCTTGTGTACTGCCACCAGATATTTGCATGATAATAATCATAGATCTATCGGTGAAGGAATCAACAATGCTGTTGCTGCTGCAATATTACCTGTAAATAGTGTATTAAGTTAACTAGACTAGAAAAGATTATACGTCATTTTTATCTATTAATGAAATAAAGTAATTGAGTAAATTGAATTACATCACAAATTATATGTAGTAGTATAAGATACTAAATTTAGTATTCATTTTGAAATAAATTAGATTTTACTCCCTCCGTCCCAGATAGTTCGACCCAGTATTCCATTTCGGCCGTCCCACATAATTTGTCCCACTTCACTTTTACCATTTTTGGTAGTGGACCCCATATTCCACTAACTCATTCCTACTCACATTTTATTATAAAACTAATACTTTAAAAGTAGGACCCACGTCCCACCAACTTTTTCAACTCACTTTCCATTAGATTTCTTAAAACCCGTGCTGGGTCAAAGTGTCCCAAATTGTTTGGGACGGAGGGAGTAGTAACTAATTGATTTGATACGAGTAACATAATTTGGTAACTTTTTATGTAATTAGTCCCATTTATTAGCAATTACTCAAACTAATTTTTCCTTTCACGTATTTTACCAATTTTTATTAACTCGATGTTATCGACTATTAGTAATGACCAGACATAGCAATATGTTTGTTACATTCTAATCTATTAAATCATCTACTCTTTGTCAGGGCATATTCCTACTGAATTTGGCCGACTGAAGAAATTAGTGTTAGGGTTGAACAACTTCAGTGGATCTATTCCACATGAGCTCTTTAACATTTCAACTCTTCAAACCCTTCTTGTTCCCTTTAAGTGATGGAATCAAAGTCACAATGGACTTCTTCACACTTGCGTATTTGTCCTCCATCGACTCATACGAAGTGGATGCACCATCTTGGCTCCTACTAAACTCAGAATCTACATGAGTTGTGGCATAACTTCGAAAATGGACTCCTTTATACTTGGGTATTTGGAGTCCATATAGTTTCCTTCGACCTCACTAGGCCCCCTCACTTCTATGCTTCTTGATGTTTTCTTCGACCTTTCCTTGACTTTTTCTTTTTTTCTTTTCATTTTCTTCATTGGTTGCTTCTTGCCAACAAAATTTGTTATATTCCGACGAGGTAAATATGTAACACCGAAAAATTCTTCTTCATTCAAAGACTTGATATATTTTGTTTTTAATTCATCTTCCGTCGGTTCCATATGTGTAACAATCAACTGTTAATGTATATAGACAAACAATTGATATTCATGTAATAATTTTAAGAAATATAATATAACAAAACTTACGTCTGCTTTATCCAACAAAGGGCCATATGTACCATTGTTTAGAATATGCCGCCATCTCAAACATCGAGGAAATTTTGCACCAGCAGCTATATATGCCTATTTGGGAAAGGTCTCATATACCCAATAATGCAAAACCCAAACCGGACCATTTAAACGGTATTTTTGTTTACTATCATTAATATGAACCTTGTCCACGTAATCAAACATCATCTGATATGCGTATGCACTCCATGGAAAATTATTCCATTCCTTCAAATCTTCAACCAACACCCAAGCCCATTCATCTATCGTGCAATCCTCTAGGGCAAGGAGGAAAGAGTATCAAGGAGAGGATTGCACGATAGATGAATGGGCTTGGGTGTTGGTTGAAGATTTGAAGGAATGGAATAATTTTCCATAGGGTGCATACGCACATCAGATGATGTTTGATTACGTGGACAAGGTTCATGTGAAGGATAGTAAACAAAAATACCGTTTAAATGGTCCCGTTTGGGTGTTGCATTACTGGGTATATGAGACCTTCCCTAACTAGCATATATGGCTTCAGAATAGATTGATGGTGCAAAATTTCCTCGATGTTTGAGACGGCAGTAGATTTTAAACAAGGGTCCATATGGCTCTTTGTTGGATAAAGCATTTGTAAGTTTTGTTATATTGTACTTCCTCCGTCCCGCTTTAGGAGTCCCGGTTGATCAATTTTGGGCGTCCCACTTTAGGAGTCCCGGTTGAGATAAATTAATAAAAAATGCTTACAAAGTGTTAAAAGTGGGTCCCAACATCCACTACAACTAATAAAAAAGTGTTAAAAGTGGGTCCCAACATCCACTACAATATTTATTTATTACACACTAAACACTTTTTTTTTAAAACATGTGCGCGACTCAACCGGGACTCCTAAAGCGGGACGGAGGGAGTATTTCTTAAAATTATTACATGAATATCGATTATTTATCTAATATACATTAAAATATATTTTGCAACTGATTGTTATACCTATGGAACCGACGACGGAGGAATTAAAAACAAAATATATCAAGCCTTTGAATGAAGAAGAGCTGTTCGGTGTTACATATTTACCTCGTTAGAATATAACAAATTTTCATGACAAGAAGCAACCAGTGAAGAAAACGAAGAGAAAAACAGAAAAAGTCAAGAAGGAGAGGGTCAAAGAAAACATCAAGAAGCATAGGAGTGAGGTGGCCTAGTGAGGTCGAAGGAAACGATATGGACTCTCCAAATACTCAAGTATAAAGGAGTCCAATTTCAAAATTATGCCACAGCTCATGCAGATTCTGAAATAGATCAATAGGAGCCAAGATGGTGCATCCACTTCGTATGAGTCGATGGACGACAAATATGCAAGTGTGAAGAAGTCCATTATGACTTTGTTTCCATCACTTAAAGGGTAAACTGATCAGTTCGGTTCTATCAAGGCTCCAATGGTAGTGTATCATAGGAACAAAAGGTCATACTCTTTTTTATAATTGCAAATATTTTACTCTTTTATAATTGAATAGAACTAGCATAATTTTTGACTTATTACTGCACTGGTCATGTGTTGGACAAATTGATGCTACGCGAGAAGGAATAGGAATAGTTAATGTCCGAAAGTTGGATATCCACCGGGGTAAGCAAGACCATAACACTTGTATAAGTAGTGGTAGCCATTTACTCTCTTTCACAGCTTTTAGCCATTTACTCTCTTTTAATTTCTATCCCTAACTATATACATCCCGAGGATTCTTTTAGCAACTCAAGATTCTTCATTTCAAAATTTGCCTTTAATTGAGCTTTCACCTTTCTGATTTCATTAGCATCTGGACTATCATAGAGTGATTTGCAGAATCCCAATTTTGCTAGACTTTCAACAAATTTTAAGTACCATTGCTGCTCTGCTTAAGGCCATAAATGTTTTTCTTGAGCATACACACTTTCTGTTCTGAGCCAGGAACTTCCAAAGCCTTGTGGCTGCGCCATATAGATAGTCTCTTCTAGATCCCCATTTTGAAAGGTTGTTTTCACATCCAACTGCTCTAGCTCCCAATCTCTTTTTGCTGCTATTGCAAACAAAACTCTAATGGAATTGTGCTTAACAAAACTCTTGGTTGAACTCACCTGATGTCTTTCCCAAACCCACAGTCCGCCGCAAATTGTTCGACGAAGACGTCGAGGCCACTGACAGGGAGTCCACGACTGCTAAGGCTGATAACATGTTGCAAGACTCCATTCCAGAGGCTGTATGTGATTTATACAACCTTAATATCTTAAGTATTAGCCAAAACCAAATATCTGGTTCAATTCCTAAATGTTTGGGAAAGATCTCTTCTTTACCTACAAGCTTATGGGATCTAAAAGATTTGCTGGTTCTTGACTTGTCCTTTAATTCATTAAGTGGGATTTTATCTCAAAAGATGAGTAACTTAGGAGCAGCATTCTATATAAATCTATCAATGAATCACTTCAACATCTCACTACTTTAATGTCTCCTTCAATACTTTGAGTGGATAAATTCCAAGTGGTGGTTCTTTCATAAACTTCACTATAGATTCTTTTAAGGACAATAAGGCATTGTGTGGAATTCTGAGGTACCATGTCCCAGTTTGCCCCGCAGTTTCTAACCATATACCAAAGAGGAAAAAGGTGAAATGAGCTTCATTTATTGCTTTTGGAGTTGTGGCTTTCAATTCAATTGTTTCTCTAGCTATTATCTTTGTCAGATACAAAGGGAAAGATAAGATAACCGGATATGTGATGAGATGATATCTATTGTGCCAGAGAGAATC
Source organism: Salvia hispanica (assembly GCF_023119035.1). NCBI lineage: Eukaryota > Viridiplantae > Streptophyta > Magnoliopsida > Lamiales > Lamiaceae > Salvia > Salvia hispanica. Next base: position 25,647,988 of record NC_062965.1, read on the forward strand.
TCTTATTATGAACTTCTGCAAGCAACTGAACAATTCAATGAGAGCAATTTGCTTGGCACTGGGAGTTTTTGTAGTGTCGACTGAGGAGTTCTTAACAATGGGAAGGTTGTTGCAGTCGAGGTGTTTAATCTTCAGTTAGAAGGTATTTCAAATTTGATGTCGAATGTGAGATTCTTTGTAGCATTCGACACATGTGTCTAAACAGTGTCATCAGTTGTTGTTCCAATGCAGAGTTCAAAGCATTAGTACTTGAATGTATGCCCAATGGAAATCTTGAGAAATGGTTGTATTCCCACAATTATTTCTTGAATTTCATGGAGAGATTGAATATAATGATCGATGTTGCATCGGCTTTGGATTATCTTCAAGGTGGCTATTCAGCCCCTATTGTCCACAGTGACTTGAAGCCAAGTAATGTCTTGTTAGACAAAGATATGATTGCTCATGTAAGCGATTTTGGGATAGCAAAGTTACTATGCGATGGAGACAGTATGGTGTTAACCAACACCCTAGGAACATTGGGTTACATTGCTCCAGGTGAATTGTTATCTACTTTAATTATGTACTTACTCTTTAATAAATGAAGTCTTGCTTCATACTTTGTTTTGTGATTGTAGACTATGGTTCAGATGGACTAGTCTCCACAAGGTGTGACGTGTATAGCTATGGGGTGATGTTGATGTAAGTGTTTACGAGAAAAAAGCCAAGTGATGACATGTTTGTTGGAGACCTAAGCTTGAAGAGCTGGATTGAAATATCAGTATCACAGTTCACATATCAGGTTGTAGATGCCAACTTGCTAATGAACGTTAACGAAGAACATGGCGATAAAATAGTGGAATTCACATCATTCATATTGAAGTTGGCGTTAAAGTGTTGTACAGATTCTTCTCATAAAAGGATTAATATGAAAGAAGCTCTAGCTGGGATGCAGAAAATCCAACGTGGATTTTTGGATTGAAGCGGAATGCAAAGTTGTTTTCCTATGAATGCCAAGACTGAGAAAATTATTTGTCCTTACTATTTATGTCTCTGTCATGTTAGCGAATATTAGCCCCATTCGAGAATTTATGTTAAAATAGTTCGTAAAACATTTGAATTGCCTATGTGCGCTTGTATGGAAAATTGTTTAGGACTTCGAGAGTAGTATTGACCAAACTAGACCATCTCTTTTTTCTCCACAGGATGAGTTGAAATCAATTTTTAAAAACAACACCTTAGTTTAAATATATGGAGTAATAAAGTGTAATTAACTTTCTCTTCACATACCAAACACCGTCTACTATAAATATTTTTTCATCTATTTCTCTAGTTTTAGAGAAAACATAATTAAAATATTATTGGAGGATAGATAAAGAAGAGAAAAAAGGTAAAAAATGATTGAATGAAAAGAAATTAATTTAAATATATGGAGTAATAGCTAAACCATATTTTACGAAAACAAATTCTTTTACGGACGGAAAAGTACAATAATATATGTCTGGGACTGGGAAAGTTGTAAGGACTCCTTTTAAAATCCACAAAAGTTGAAAATAGTATATTTTGATAAACAAAACAGTTACTGCCTATATTAGATGGCACATTGAAATAAAACTAGGCTATTAATTAAGTATATTAAATTTTCTCTTAGTATACACTTCATCGAATCTGCAAAATTTGGTACATGTTTTAAGAATATAATTGAGAATGAATTGAAAAAATTAGTGATATACCGAGTTCACTGCAAAAAAATGGTAGTAACATGTAACAAACCTAGTGAGACGATTAAGTTTAGCTAAAATTCAAACAATACAAGGAGTTATTTTTGTATAAATTTTCCTCAAATTCATTATTATATGCTTTAGGTTGGAGTATATCATAATTTAGGAATAATAAATGTGGGATTCTGTGGATTGTTATGTTATGATTTTTCATGTCTCTGTGTGCATTTGTGAGTAGGGCTTTTGATCATTGATTCTTTGAGTATAGTGCAATGTTGCGGATAATAGAAAAAGCTTAATTTGAAACAATTGTAACTTTAAAGGAAAAGATAAAGAGTATTTTGGTGTGGCCATGGCTACTGTGGAAGAAAAGGAAGAGATTAGGAAAGGAAAAGCCTCAAACTGTAGCTATGATAAGAATCAATAATAGAGAAAAAGAGAAAAGCGAAAGGATGAAAGAAGAAAGATGAAAGATGAAACCACTCCACTAGGCACTAGCAATAATGTGCAAGTGAAATAAGTGATGCATGTTGCATGGATCATATAATATGGAAGAAAAATCTCTCTCTTAATCAATCAATCAACCACAGCTTGTAATTTGAAGCCATGGAGAAAATGTTGTATTGCGTTCTTGCATTTGCATTCCTTACCATAACCTTTGGAAACCCTTGTTTAGCCCAAATGAGCCTTAGCACTGATCAAACTGCACTTCTTTCAATCAAACAACACATCATCTCTGACCCTTCTCATATACTCGCAACAAATTGGACTAATTCGAGCTCCGTATGCAGCTGGATTGGCGTCTCTTGCAGCTTGCGCCACCATAGAGTATCTGCATTGAATCTCTCTTACATGAGTTTCTCCGGCACCATTCCCCCACAGCTCGGGCAACTCTCCTTCCTCGTCTCCCTCGACCTCTGCAACAACAGCTTCACAGGTTCCATCCCCAAATCTCTTTCAAACCTAACAAACCTACAATTTCTTGGCCTATCTTTCAATACTCTGAGTGGAGAGATCCCAAAGGAGTTAGGCAAACTTCGGAATTTGCAAAGGCCGGGGATAGAATACAATCATCTTTTCGGAACTATACCATCTGAGATATTCAACATGTCTACTGAATTCGGCCAACTTGGTTACTTTTCTCATTTTTATTTGTGCACATAAATTAGTACTCCATTTTTGGTAACATGGCTCATCGCTATTTTTCACTTCATATCCTACCTTTTTATAAGAGAAAATTTTCGATTAAATTAACTTTTAGTTAACTTCTAATCAATCCCACAACTTAAAAAGATATCTAATTAAATCACAAATTATAGTTGTTTGGCAATTGTCCCATAACATAAACTTTTTTTTTGGCAATTACATGGCTTTATTTATTGACATGACATTTATGTGGCATTATTTATTCACGTGATATTCTAATGTGATATTTCTCTTCCATCAATGACGCGCATTATATAGTAATTAAAAAAGACGCTGCCTCTTTTCATTCTCATACAATTTAGCTCTAATTCTCACCCCCTCTTCGCATTCTCACACAAATTTAAAGAATTTTTTATCATATGCCATGTTTTTGTTGTTTTATTAGTCCTGTTCAGCTAAATTTTTTTTATCTTACGGAACATTTGCGAAACTTTTATAAGGTGTGATTTAATTAGCTAACGTTGTAATTTATGGGAATCTCAATGCTCACAGTTCAAACCACTGGTTCAGGTTTTCAAAATGGTGTAACCGTAACCGAACCGTCAAGGCATTAGCCGGTTCCGGTTTAGGGCCCGGAGCCGGCAGTTCCGGTTTAAAACCACTGAGTTTTTGCCGATTTTGGCGGTACCGGTTTCGGAACTGGCGGTTTGACTATTTTTTTAAAATAAAACATTTATTTTAGGATTCAAATCAATTGGTCATATTTAAAGTAAGATCTTTTGATATTTTTAGTTCCAACACTTAATGTTGGACTTGGACCTTTGAATATGAAGAGATTGTATAGGGTGATTCTCTTTAATAGCTTCACAAATCATTAGTGTTTTGCTCTTTCTTTCAATTAGGGATAAAAGTATTCATGATTTCATTTATGTATAATTCTTTTTTATAACTAAGATATTTATTCTTTATTTTAATGTAGGATAAAAAGTCATTCATTTATAAATTTATTTATAACTACATGATAGATTTCTCAATCATTCTTCGTCTATATGATATGTATCATTCATTATTTGTTTATCAATATCAATCATATTATGCGTACAAATTTATGTATTCAACTAATAAATTTATTTATTATATGGATTATACTCAATATGAGAAAAATTATTATACAAATGGTAGTAATTTATCAATATACAATTCTTATTATTTATTAATTATACCCATGACCTCACCAACGACAGCTTCACAGGTGCCATCCCCAAATCTCTCTCAAACTTAATTAGCCTACAATCCCTTAACCTAACTTCCAATTCTCTGAGTGGAGAGATCCCAAAGGAGTTAGGGAGACTTCGGAATTTGCAAAGTCTGGAGATCGAATACAATCATCTCTCTGGTGCTATACCATCTGAGATATTCAACATGTCGAAGCTGGTGTATATAGCGTTGAGACATAATGAATTGAGTGGACGTCTTCCAGCAGATATTTGTAGTGATCTTCCATTTCTTGCTGTGATTTATCTCTCTGGAAATCAGCTAAGTGGCGCGATTCCGAGAAATCTAACCCTATGTTCACAGCTGAAGGCGTTGTCCCTATCAAAAAACTCTTTTAATGGGCAGATACCTGCAGAAATCGGCTACTTAACATCTCTTCGGATATTATACCTCGGTGGTAACAATTTGAATGGTATTGTTCTTGTTCTTATAGCATTAGATTCACATGAATTTGATGTTAGTATATTTGTTTGAATATTCATAATTATTTGACAGGTACACTACCACCTGAGATTGGCAATCTTCATAACCTGGTTAAATTTGGTGTTGAATATAATCACATTGGGGACTCCTTAAATATTTTGGTGAATATGTCATCTTTGCAAGAATTAAGCCTATGGCGCAACAAGTTCACCGGGAATCTTTCAAGGGATTTTGGGAATCTTACGTTGCTAACTGACTTTTCAATCACCGAAAACCACATGACAGGTACGAAGAACTGTGATTTTCATGCTACCCGTATCATCTTATCAAAAATGATGCTCCATCTTTCTCCAACTAATAGTCTTGTTTTTCATTTTTGTCAACCCACAAAAATTAGTACTCCATTTACGGTAACATGGATCATCACTATTTCTCAATAGATCTGCTACTTTTTTACAACCTCCGTCCCCCAAATTTTATCCCTCTTTGACCCGACACGGGTTTTAAGAAATGTAATGGAAAGTGAGTTGAAAAAGTTAGTGGATTGTGGGTCCTACTTTTATATATTAGTTTTATAATAAAATATGAGTGGGATTGAGTTAGTGGAATGTAGGGTTCACTATAAAAAATGACAAAAAAATGTGAAATGAGACAAATTTTGGGGGACGGACGGAAATGGAAAAATGGACAAATTTTTAGAGAATGAGGTAGTAAATTATAAATCTCATTTATACATATACTCCCTCCATCAAAAGAAATCGTCTCATTTTAAAAATTAAAACTCTCATATTTTATTTACTTTTTCTCATCTCTTTTCTTACCTTTTCTCTTAATTTCCGTCCTATTTCACTAATTTCTGATTAAAACTCATAATGATGCAAATATTTTTTGTGACGTATAAGTTTTATGAATGAAATGTGACTAGTAGTAATAGTATTTAACTGACCAGTAGTGACACAAAGAAAAATAGGAACTTCTATTGCAAAGCAGAGTACTACAATAACTTGAAACTCACAATTTTGAGCATTTTGGTTCTGTTAAATAATGAATAATATAACGCTTAAGAAAATCTAATTATATAATAATGATAGTAATAAATAAAAAATCTTAATATATTTTTATTATTATTTTATTATTAATAAAAAAATAGTACTCCCTCCGTCCCACATAATTTTACACAATTTGACTTGGCACGGGTTTTAAGAAATGTAATAGAAAGTGAGTTGAAAAAGTTGGTGGGATGTGGGTCCTACTTTTAAAGTATTGGTTTTATAATAAAATGTGAGTAAGAATGAGTTAGTAGAATATGGGGTCCACTACCAAAAATGGTAAAAGTGAAATGGGTAAAATTATATGGGACGGACTAAAATGGAATACTGGGTAAAATTATGTGGGACGGAGGGAGTACTTATTAATTAAATCAAATATAAAATTAAAATCTTGATTTTTTTTCAAGCACGGGAAAGTAAAATTGTTAGTAACCGTCAATCAAACATGGCCAAAGTACTTTTTTCTCCTTCCGATTTCTAGTATCACGTCTGTGCTATGCACAGATTAATACTCCCTCCGTCCCAATAAATATGAAACGTTTACTTTTCGGCACAGGATTTTATGTAGTGTTGTTTTGTGAGTTAAAGAAGAGAGAGTAAAGTAAGAGAGAGAGAAAAGTAGAGATAAAGTTATTTCTATTTTAAGAAACGTTTCATTTTTAATGGGACAACCCAAAAATGAAAACGTTTCATTTCTAGTGGGACAGAGGGAGTATATTATTAACACGTTAATTTGCAATTTTAAATTAATTAAACAAAATTAGAATCAATATGAACAATGAGCAATATGAGTAACAATTTTAGTTATATGAGAATCAAAAATCCACGCAAATAACTTTAAAATTAATATCAATCCAATCTTTATAAACTAAACCTTCAATTCTTCACAATTCACTCTTCAACATAACTCATAGGTAAAATAATTTGTTTGTCAATAAGGAATAAAATCAATTTGACATGCACAAAATCAATAATCAATATGTATTAAAACGATCATCCGTAGAGCAAAGCATAAGATGAGACTTATGAAAGTACACAATCGAACAATGTGGTGTGAATTGTTCGATTGTGAACTTTTATGAGTCTCATCTTATGCTTTGCATGCTCTACGGATATTTGAGCCCTCGAACGTTGCAATTCCTCCCTCTTTGTTGAGGTAAGATTCAATCCATTCCGCTCAAAATCCTGAACCTATCACTATATGGAGTATTAACGATAAAGACTTGACAAATAAAAAGTGCTTTGAAAACCAATAGTAATAATACAATAGGAAAGAAATCCTCATCATGAATAAAGTTAGGCATAATATGCTGACAGGTGCATACCAAATACTCCCTTTGTCCCACAAAAGTTGAGACAAAACTTTTGAGCACGGAGATTAAAAATTTATATTAAATAAATAGGAGAGATGAAAAAAGTATAAAAGATAAGAGAGTAAAGTAAATGATGGAATAAAGTAAGAGTGATTAGATGTTTTGTCTTTTGTTAAAAAAAGGAAATAACTCAACTTTGTTGAGACGGACTAAAAAGAAATACGATTCAACTTTTATGGGACGGATGGAGTACTGTGCATAACGCTCGACTTCAGAACTCATTGAATCACCTCCTGTTGTGAAAGCTTTGATTACATGGTAAACATATTCCAGAATGCTGTGTTATTTCCAAGAAACAGACAACATAAGGATCCTCCGAATATATAAAAGTCTAATCAGGTATAAACAGATGTTTCCTCAACAAAAGCAACTATCAAAAACTGTTTTACTCTCTTTACCTTGTTCAAAATCAAAAGAAAGTAGTATACCACAATATTTTCAACGGCCCAGCGGGGCTACAAGATGAAAATTTTATTAAAGTGAAACCTGCATACGGAAATATGGGCATCAATCCTTCGCTCAGCTTCAATGCTTGCTTTACGAATATCTTCCGAAGAATGACACCAATTTTGGGAAGGCACAAGACTGTATTAGAGGAAATTGCCGTGCTTCTAATTTTGCCAAAGGTAGTATCGTGTTGGCATAAATTTGAAGCATAATGTTTAAACCAAATTTAAATAAAATTGTAAAACCTGCAACTCACTCCACTTAATCACGCCACTCATTTTTATTAAATGAGTGGTCCAGATTTTTCCACATGAAAAATATCTTTAGATTAATTAATTATGAAAGGGCAGAATGGTAATATCATAGTAAATTTTATTCAATAAATATTTTTTTTAATTTTTTATTTAACTTTTTATTAATTTTTTTAAAAAAAATTAAATTTTTTTTAATTTTTTTTAATTTTTTTTTACTTTTTTTAATTTTTTTTTAATTTCTTTTTTGTTTTTTTTTTATTTTTTTAAAAATTTTATTTTTCAACTACATATACAATTCATGTCAACTACACACATATAATGTGAACTATGTGTACAATCCATGTCAACTACATATACAATTCATGTCAACTACATATACAATTCATGTTAACTACACAATATAATGTCAACTACATGTACAATTCATGTCAAATAGTATTTTTGAATAAAGTTGTTGACATTTGATGTGTAGTTGACATGAATAAATGTATATGTAGTTGAAAAAAAATTAAAAAAAAAATTAAAAATAATAAGAAAAACGAAAAAAAAAAAATTCAAAAAAAATTAGTAAAATTACAATTATGCCCCTCTGTTAACATAAACTACATGCTGTTGACATTTCACAAATATTCTGGATGAGTGGTTGAGATTGCATCTCAATTCTCAATTAGGTTGATAAATCTCAACCTAACAAGACCCTATATATATATAGAGCTGTGATCAATGTCGAACCCTTGTTAAAGACCGAACTAGAGACCAAATTTGGGCCACTCATTTTTCTTTATCTTATAGTTATGATTAATTTAGAATTAATTTAATATTTTATTAAATAAAAACGTTTTTTTTTTTTAAATTTTTTTTTTTTTTTTTTTTAAATTTTTTTTTCTATTCAATTAAAACTTGCTAGAGTAAATAATGAACTATATTCACTACATAATGAACTAAATGAAAGTATGTTATGAAGTAATTTTTCGCATTCATTATATACTGAATTTACTTCAACTGAAAGATAATTATATCATAACACATGATGAAGTAATAAACTAATGAAATGAAGTAATAACATAACTGAATGAAGTAATAAACTAACGGAATGAAGTAATAGCATGGACTAATTAAGTACTCCCTCCGTCCCAAGATAAGTGACTTGTATTCCTTTTTGGGGTGTCCCACTATAAGTGACCTATTTCCATTTTTAGCAAAAAGTCATCTCCCTTACTTTATTCTCCACCTACTTTATTCTCTCCTCTCTCCTCTACTTTTCCCTCTCTCATACTTTACTCTCTCCACTTTTAACTTATTTAAATACCATTCCAAATCCCGCGTCTAAAAGAAGAGGGGTCACTTATCTCGGGGATCTTATGAAAGAATAAACTAATTAACGTAAAGAATAAACTAATGTAACTAAGACTAAAATAATAGAATGAAGTAATAACATGATCGGACGAACTTATAAACTAACAGAATGAAGTAATAACCCTAAACCTAACTGAAAGATAATTATGTCATAACACATTATGAAGTAATAAACTAATGTAATGAAGTAATAATGAACGTAAGAATAAATATGACTGAATGAAGTGATAAACTAACGTAATGAAGTAATAACCCTAAACCTAACTGCTTAAAGATAATTAATGAAGTAATAAGTTCATAACATACATTCATTAGTTCATTATGTAGTGAATATAGTTCATTATTTACTCCAACAAGTTTTTATCAAATAAAAAAACTAAAAAATAAAAAATAAAATTAAAATTTTTTTTAAAAAAAATTAGAAAAAAATTTAAAAATTTTTAAAAAAAATGTAAAAAATTTTAAAATTAAACCAAAATTTAAAAAAAAAATTAAAAAAATTAAAAAAACATTTTTATTTGATAAAATATTAAATTAATTGTAAATTAATCATAACCATAAGATTTAGAAAAATGAGTGGCCCTAATTTGGTCTCTAGTTCGGTCTTTAAGGGTGGATTTGTGGTTAATAGGACTCTATATAGGAATGTGATCAAATGAAAACTCTAAATATTGTACAAACTCAATACTATGATCTGGACCATTGAAAAATGTCAACAAGGTCACAAAAAAGCATCAACAGGAAAATATCAAGAGAATTTCAACGGTAGTCAATGATTGATGTTGTGTTGATATTGTGTTGATATTGTGTTGATACTGTGTTGACATTAAAATCTTGAAATTTTACACTATGTTTATATTGTATTGAAACTGTGTTGAAGCTGGGTTGAGGAGTTTTGAGTTTTTAAAATATATAAGTTTGCATTTTATCACTACCCAACCTATACATATATATATATATAGGTTTGTGTTAAAATGACAACCTCTCTTAAAATGACACCGTGACAACCGCTTATACAACAATATTATAAACGCTACACACCAATATTACAAACACTACACATCAATCTATAGATTGTTGTATAGTGTGTCATATATTGCTGGACAAGAAATATTGCTGGATAAAGACCAGCAAATTGCTGACCGTCTTTTTTCAGTTTTTTTTTTTTTTTTTTTGCCACGTGGCAGCTTATTATTCGTCCACGTATACAAATGATTGGCTAGGAATGGTAGTATGGTGTTATTTTAAGGGGTGGTGGTACCCTAACATGCCTATATATATATATATATATATATAGGTGTGTGATTAAATACTAACTAATTTACAGTAATAACTAATAAATAATATCAATGTTGTATGTTAAAAATATCAACATAGAGGTATAAATTTATCAATCTTCTTGTGCTGATAAACTTATGTCTATGTGTTGATATTTAAATTTTACATGTTGTATTGATATAATTATGTCTTTGTGTTGATATTTTTAATACACAAGAATTGAAAGTTATTAGTTATTAATGTAAATTAGTTAGCGCACTAGCATAACCATATATATATATATATATATATATATATATATATAGGGACGTGATCAAATGCAAACTCTAAATATTATACAAACTCCAAACTTTGATCTGGACCGTTAGAAAATATCAACAGATCATGAAATAATAGCAACAAAAAATGTCAACACAATGTCAACGGTTGATGTTGTGTTGAAATTGTGGTCGACATTGTGTTGATATCGACCTTCAAATTTTATAATCGCGGCTTCATTACTATATCGATATTGGCAATAAAAAAGTCGAGTTTGTACAATATATGGGTTTGTACATTAAATATGTAACGTTTGCTTTTGCGCACTTGTTTTGGAAAAATTATAATAAATAACTAATGTGGTGAAAAAATCATTTAAGAGAGAGAATAATGTAGAGAAGAGTCCCCTTTATATTATTCTCTTTTTTACTTTATTTTTTTTTCACTCTAACTATTTATTATTATTTTTTCAAAATACGTGTGAAAAAGCAAACGTTTCATTTCTAATGGAACAGAAGGAGTATATTGTATAGATCAATGGACTGAGTGAGTAATGGCATTCTAGGCTAATAATTTATCTAATCTTTGGCAGGGATTATCCCCACTGAATTTGGCCAACTTCGCCGACTGAAGACATTAGCGTTAGGGCAGAACAGATTCAGCGGTACTATTCCACATGAGCTCTTCAACATTTCAACTCTTCAAGCTCTTTCACTTGTTCAGAATGCTATGTCTGGAGTTCTTCCAAACAATTTATGCCATAACTTTCGCAGTCTAGAAAAACTTTATCTTAGTAGGAATTCACTCTCTGGACCAATACCAAATTCTATCTCTAATTGCTCACGACTCAGTATTCTCTCACTTGGTGATAACAAATTGAGTGGTTATATACCTATGGATCTCGGCAACCTAAGACTTCTCCAAATTCTCCTCCTGTACGGAAACAATCTTACAAATGCACCATCTTCTACAAACTTGGGCTTCATTACATCATTGTCAAATTGCAGGTCTTTAACTCATTTGGTTATTTCTTATAATCCACTATACGGAATCATTCCAGCTTCTGTTGGGAATTTATCTTCCTCACTTGGAGAATTCATGGCCTTCGAATGCAAATTAAATGGCATCATTCCTGTTGAAATAGGCAATCTAAGCAGCTTGATGGACTTGGAATTAGATGGCAATGAGTTATCCGGTAAGATGCCGCATTCCATCAAACATTTGCATAAGCTTCAAGGATTAAATCTTGGTAGTAACATGTTGCAAGGCCCCATTCCTGAGGCTGTATGTCATTTATACAATCTCCACTTTATAAGGATTCACCGAAATCAGTTTTCAGGTTCAATTCCTATATGTTTGGGAAACATCTCTTCTTTAAGATATATTGTTATGTACTCCAACATGTTGCATTCAAGCATTCCTTCAAGCTTATGGGATCTAAAAGATTTGCTGATTCTTAACTTGTCATTCAATTCACTGAGTGGGTTTTTACCTCAAAAGATGAGTAACTTAGGAGCAGCAATCGATATAGATCTATCGATGAATCAGTTGTCGGGGTCTATTCCCAGCACTATTGGAAAGCTACAGAATTTGGTTAATCTGTCTTTGGCAAATAACAGACTCGAAGGTTCTATTCCAGTTTCCATGGGAAGCATGATAAGTTTGGTGAGCCTTGACTTGTCCCACAATAACCTCTCTGGTTCAATTCCCAAGTCTTTGGAAGCACTTCAATATCTCATTTACTTTAATGTCTCATTCAATACTCTAAGTGGAGAAATTCCAAGCGGTGGTTCTTTCAGAAACTTCACTATGGATTCTTTTAAGGAAAATGAGGCGTTGTGTGGAATTCAAAGGTTCCATGTCCCAATATGTCATGCTGTTTCTGATCACAGATCAAAGAAGAAAAAGGTGGAACGAGCTTCATTCATTGCATTGGGGGTTGTGGCTTTCGTTTCAATTGTTTTCCTAGCTTTTATCTTTGTCAGATACAAAAGGAAAGATAAGACAGTTAGAGAAGTTGATGAGTTGATAACTATTATGCCAGAAAGAATCTCTTATTTTGAACTTCTACAAGCAACTGAACAATTCAATGAGAGCAATCTGCTTGGGACTGGGAGTTCTTGTAGTGTGTACAAAGGAATTCTTAACAATGGGAAGGCTGTCGCTGTCAAGGTGTTTAATCTTCAGTTAGAATGTATTTCAAAGATATTTGATGTCGAATGTGAGATTCTTCGCAGCATTCGACACAGGTGTCTGAACAGTGTTATAAGTTGTTGCTCCAATGAAGAGTTCAAGGCATTAGTACTTGAATATATGCCCAACGGAAGCCTAGAGAAATGGTTATATTCCCACAATTATTTCTTGAATTTCATGGAAAGATTGAGTATAATGGTAGATGTTGCATCGGCTTTGGAGTATCTTCATGGTGGATATTCGCCACCAATTGTCCACAGTGATTTGAAGCCAAGTAATGTCTTGTTAGACGAAGATATGGTTGCCCATGTAAGCGATTTTGGGATAGCAAAGTTGTTGTGCAATGGAGATAGCTCGGTGTTAACCAACACCCTAGGAACATTGGGTTACATTGCTCCAGGTGAATTGTTACATTTATATCGATTATGTATATAGAGTACTTTTTAATTATATGAAGTCTTGTTTCATATTTTTTTGTGAATGTAGAGTATGGTTCAGAAGGACTAGTCTCCACAAGGTGTGACGTCTATAGCTACGGTGTGATGTTGATGGAAGTCTTTACGAGAAAAAGGCCAAGTGACGACATGTTTGTTGGAGATCTAAGCTTGAAGAGTTGGATTGAAAGGTCAGTTCCACAGTTCACATATCAAGTTGTAGATGCCAACTTGCTAATGAACATTGACGAAGACCATGGCGATAAAATAGTGGAATTCACATCATCCATATTGGAGTTGGCTTTGAAGTGTTGCGTAGATTCTTCTCATGAAAGGATTAATATGAAAGAAGCTCTAGCACAGCTGCAGAAAATCCAACATGGGTTTTTGGGATGAAGCTTAAATCTGAGTGGCGAAGGTGTTACAATGTTGTTTTCCTATTAATGCCAAGAGTGAGAATTATATATGTACTACGAGTATATTACTTAACTTTTGCTGAAGACATGTAGTAGTAAAACATATTTGCTATACTCTTTATATGTCACTGTCACGCCAGCTTATAATGGTTGGAAAACTTTTTAGTTCTTTCGTCTTGTTCAAGATGTCTATCTTTTCGTTATAGTTTATCCACTTTTTATATTTAAAAATAATTTCTTTTATTTTCTTTCTTACTTTACTTTATCCATTTTATCCTTTAACACATCAATTTCTTAAATTTCAGGCTCAAAAGAAATGTTCCAATCATGGACTGATGATTCTCATAAACTATAAAAGTGGTATGAAAATACATAAACTTTACAAACTGTGTTTTTCACCCATGGCAGGTGGGATCCGACTGGCAGTGTGTGTGAAATGGTTGTGTTGTTCAAATAATTAGTGTTTGGAATGAATTTACGAACCGTATTTTTTTCCCATTAATTTTACAAACCGTGTTTTTTGAACAAATTTGGAATGATTGTGCCTTTCAGAAAACAATAACATAATCTCCCACTGCTAAATTTTGGGATTCTTGAAGAATATCGGTTACTTAGGATTTAAGATTTGGTGAAAACGACGTCATATGGCTTAAAATTCACCGTGAGTACACACTGAGTTAACAATTGTCCACGTAGATTGTATATTATCGAAATTTTGTTAATATTGGGTGGTTGGGGAAAAAAACCACAGTTCGTAAAGTTCATGGTTTTCGATACCACTTTTATAGTCTACGAGAAAGTAACAGATTTTGAGAGAAAGTTAATTATTTTATAGTCTATGAGACTAAAATTCTTACTATTAATTTTTTTAAAAAATTTATAAAGATATTTATAGGCAATAATTTTTTATTTAATATACTTGAAATAGTTGGTAAAACATTTGAATTGCATACATAAAAGAGCGGTATGGAAAATTATATACGTAGTATAATGTTTTATTAACTAATGTTCCCTCTATCCCAAGATGTTTGCCCGATGTCATATTTTTATTTTTGGAAAAAAGTTCTTAATTTCGTATAGTAAAAATTATATTTTCTCTTTCTATTTAATATACAAAATAAAATCTCATAAAATCATGTATCATTCTATAAGTGTGATATTTTTTGTGGGACCGAGTAAGTACTACTCTATTCGTTCCATAGTAGTAGAAACATTTCTTTTCGACACGCGATTTAAGAAAAATTGTGTTAAGTGAGTTAAATAAAGGAAGAACAAAGTAGGAAATGAAAAAAGTAGGGAGATGAAGAGAGAATAAAATAAGAGTGAGTAAAGTAAGTGAGAAGAAATGTGTTTAATTTTACTAAAAAAGGAAATAGCTTTACTAGAACGTACCAAAATGAAAAAATAACTCCACTACTATGAAATAGATGGAGTATTAGGGCATCCGCAACGCTTTCTCTTATCCGTCTCTTAACCGTCTCATCTCTTCACTATTCATGGGCCCCACTGTACTTTTCAGCTCATCTCTTAACTAAGAGACAACACCTACATCCCTCCATCTCTTAACCATCTCTTAACCATCTCTTAACTATTCATTCAATTTCATTTTTTATTTTTAATTCCAACAAATTCAATTAATAAAAACACACTTCATTATAAATAAAATAAAATTACAATTTAAATACCTAAAAAAATAAAAAAGACATAATTAAAAAACTAGAAATTACAAATTGCACACTTAAACTCAAATAAAAAAAAATGGAGGCAAAAAAGCAGAAAAAGGAGTTCTCTAGTGACGATCATCTAACGGTTGCCAAATTTTGCCCAAATGTGCTCCATTAGATCCTCCTCTCTTTGGTCAACTACCAAAGTTAGAGAGATTGGACTTCCGCAACAACAGCTTCACAGGTTCCATCCCCAAATCTCTCTCAAACCTAACAAACCTACAATTTCTTGGCATATCTTTCAATACTCTGAGTGGAGAGATCCCAAAGGAGTTAGGGAAACTCCAGAATTTGCAAACTCTGGCGATCGAATTCAATCATCTCTCCGGCGCTATACCATCTGAGATATTCAACATGTCGAAGCTCGTGAATATAGCGTTGACAGGAAATGAATTGAACGGAAGTCTTCCAGCAGACATGTGCAGTAATCTTCCATTTCTTGGTGGGATTTATCTATCCGTGAATCAGCTGAGTGGCGCTATTCCGAAAAATCTATCCGTATGTTCACAGCTGCAGTTGTTGTCCCTATCCTACAACTCTTTTAGTGGGCAGATACCTGCAGAAATCGGCTACTTAACATCTCTGCGGATATTAAACCTCGGTGGTAACAATTTGAGTGGTATTGTTCCTGCTCTTATAGCAATAGATTCACATAAATTTGATGCAAGTATTTATGTTTGTTTGAATAGTCATAATTACTATTTGACAGGTACACTACCTCCTGAGATTGGCAATGTTCAGAATCTGGTTGGTTTTGGTTGTGAAAGAAATCAGATTGGGGGATCATTGAATATTCTCGTCAACATGTCTTCTTTGCAAGAATTAACACTACGGCGCAACAATTTCACTGGGAATCTTTCAAGGGATATTGGGAATCTTACAATGCTAACAAAGTTTGACATCGGCGAAAACTACATGACTGGTAAGAAGAGAAGGCCTTATGATATTCATGATACCCATATAATCTTATCAATCCACTAAAGTCAATATCTTTCCATTTTGGGTAAATGGCTCATCACTATTTTTCACTTCATCTACTAGTACTTTTTAACAAATAGAGTAATACTCAAACTACTTTTTCTCCTTCCAATGCTTTACCAATTTTACGCTAAATCGATGTCTTCGACTTTTAGTAATATGTTTGTGACATTTAACATCTAATCTAATAATTTGTCTCATCTTTGGCAGGGATTATTCCTGCTGAATTTGGTCAACTATACCAACTGGAGAGATTAGTGTTAGGGTTGAACAGCTTCAGTGGACCTATTCCACATGAGCTCTTTAACATTTCAACTCTTCAAATCCTTGATCTTGTTAAGAATGATATATCTGGAGTTCTTCCAACCAGTCTATGCCATACCTCTCCCATTCTTGAAGTGCTTAATCTTGCAGTTAATTCAATCTCTGGTCCAATACCAAATTCTATATCTAATTGTTCCCAACTCAGAATTTTCGCACTTAGTGCAAACAAATTGAGTGGTTATATACCTGTTGATCTCGGCAACCTAAGACTTCTCGAAGACCTTAGAATGTTCGGCAACAATAATACAAATGCACCATCTTCTTCAAACATGGCCTTCCTTACATCACTGTCGAATTGCAGGTCTTTAACTCATTTGTATATTTCAGATAATCCTCTATACGGCACCATTCCAGCGTCCATTGGGAATTTGTCTTCCTCACTTGGAATATTCAGAGCCGCCCGCTGCAAATTAAATGGCAGCATTCCTGATCAAATAGGCAACTTAAGAAACTTGACGCTCTTGGCATTAGAGGGCAATGAGTTATCTGGTAATATTCCCCTATCCATCAAACATATACATAATCTTCAAGGATTATATCTTGATGCTAACAAGTTGCAAGGCTCCATTCCAGAGGTTGTATGTGATTTATACTACCTTAATTTATTAAGTATTGGCCAAAACCAATTATCAGGTTCAATTCCTACATGTTTGGGAAAGATCTCTTCTTTAAGATATATGTATATGCAGTCCAACATGTTGCATGCAAGCATACCTACAAGCTTATGGGATCTAAAAGATTTGCTGATTCTTAACTTGTCCTTCAATTCATTGAGTGGGGTTTTACCTCAAAAGATAAGTAACTTAGGAGCAGCAATCGATATAGATCTATCGATGAATCAGTTGTCGGGGTCTATTCCCAGCACTATTGGAAAGCTACAGAATTTGGTTAATCTGTCTTTGGCAAATAACAGACTCGAAGGTTCTATTCCAGTTTCCATGGGAAACATGATAAATTTGGTGAGACTTGACTTGTCCCATAACAACCTCTCTGGTTCAATTCCAAAATCTTTGGAAGCTCTTCAACACCTCAACTACTTCAATGTCTCTTTCAATAATCTGAGTGGAGAGATTCCAAGTGGCGGTTCTTTCAGAAACATCACTATGGATTCTTTTAAGGGCAATAAGGCATTGTGTGGAAGTTCGAGGTTCAATTTTCCAATTTGCCCCGTGGTTTCTAGTCACTTATCAAAGGGGAAAAAAGTGGAACGAGCTTCATTTATTGCTTTTGGGTTGTGGCTTTCATTTCAATTGTTTCTCTAGCTCTTATCTTTCTCAGAAACAGAAGGAAAGGTAAGACAACTATAGAAGTTGATGAGATGATACCCATTGTGCCAGAAAGAATCTCTTATTATGAACTTGTGCAAGCAACTGAACAATTCAGTGAGAGCAATTTGCTTGGCACTGGGAAGTCTTGCTCTGTGTACAAAGGAATTCTTAACAATGGGAAGGTTGTTGCTGTCAAGGTGTTTAATCTTCGGTTGGAAGGTATTTCAAAGATATTTGATGTCGAATGTGAGATTCTTCGTAGCATTCAACACAGGTGTCTGAATTGTGTCATAAGTTGTTGCTCCAATGAAGACTTCAAGGCATTAGTACTTGAGTATATGCCCAATGGAAATCTTGAGAAATGGTTATATTCTCAAAAACATTTCTTGAATTTCATGGAAAGAATGAATATAATGATCGATGTTGCATCGGCTTTGGAGTATCTTCACAGTGGCTATTCAACGCCAATTGTCCACAGTGACTTGAAGCCGAGTAATGTCTTGTTAGACAAAGATATGGTTGCCCGTGTAAGCGATTTTGGGATAGCAAAGCTGCTATAGCAAAGCTGCTATACGATGGAGATAGCACGGTTTTAACCAACACGCTGGGAACATTGGGTTACATTGCTCCCGGTGAATTTTTATTCTACATTTATATAGTATAATGCTTTATAATAAATGAAAATTGTTTCATAGTAGTACATTTTTTTGTGATTGTAGAGTATGGTTTAGAAGGACAAGTGTCCACAAGGTGCGACGTCTATAGCTACGGGGTGATGCTGATGGAAGTGTTTACGAAAAAAAAGCCAAGTGACGACATGTTTGATGGAGATTAAGCTTGAAGAGTTGGATTGAAAGGTCGGTTCCACAATTCACCCATCGAGTTATAGATGCCAACTTACTGATGAACCACGAAGAACATGGCGACAAAATTGTGGAATTTACTTCATCCATGTTGGAGTTGGCCTTAAAGTGTTGTGCAGATTCTTCTCATAAAAGGATTAATATGAAAGAAGCTCTAGCAGAGCTGCAGAAAATCCAACATAGGTTTTTGGGATGAAGCTTAAATCTGACTGGGGAAGGCCTTACAAATTTATTTTCCTATTAATGTCAAAAGTGAGAATAATGTTATGCACTGTATTATTAGTACTCCCTCCGTCCCAAGGTATTAGACCAACTTTCCCTTTTGGGATGTCCCAACATATTAGACTCATTTCCTTTTTTAGCAAAAAGCATCTATCTTATTTTATTCTCCACCTACTTTTTTCTCTCTTCTCTCTCCTACTTTTTCCCTATCTCATACTTTATTCTCTCCACTTTAACTATTTAAATATCAATTTCTTAAATCATGTGCCAAAAGAGTGAGTCTAATACTTTTTTGCTGATGACATGTAGATATATTTTGCTTTACTCTTTATATGTCACTGCCATGTCAGCTAGAAATTACTCCGCATCTTTTGAAATTATGGCTGGAAAACATTTTACTATGATAAAATTAAATAAAGTTGATGTGTTACTATGATAAGGGATTTTGGTCCCTAAAAGGCTACGATCATTAACATTCTCAAAAATCTAGTATTTCTCGTAAATTATAAAAGTGGTATAAAAAACTATGAACTTTACAAATTGTATTTTCTTATGAACTTTATGAATTTTACGAACCGTGGTTTTTGAATAAATCCATTCGCATAGCTTACTTGGAGAAGCAAATTTGGAATGGTTGTGACCATTCAAAAGAGCAGTAACAAAGCGAGTAAAAAACAACAAAGACTATATATTAGATGACAAATTGAAAAAAAAAAAAAAAGGCAATAAAGTATATTCTAATTTTTCTCTTACTGTTGACGGTAAATAATTTTTTCGTATATTATCACTAGTTTTAGAGAAAAAATAATTAAAATATTATTAAAGGGCGGATAAACAGGAGAGAAAAGGTAAAAATGAAAAGAAATTAATTTACTAAATTCGTTTCTCATAAGTACTCTCTCCGTCCCAATAAATATGAAACATTTGGTTTCCGGCACAGAATTTTATGCAAGTGTTGTTTTGTGAGTTAATGAAGAGAGAGTAAAGTAAGAGAGAGGGAAAAGTAGAGAGAGTGATATTTCCATTTTAAGAAACGTTTTATTTTTAGTGGGACAATTCAAAAAGGAAAACGTTGCATTTCTAATGGGACAGATGGAGTATATTTTACGAAGACATATTCTTTTTTATACAAATCACATGTTGAATTACGTGTACACATGAAAATGTCATTAAAACTCACATGTCTACCGCAGCTATAATAGATACTTTTCGTGAACAATTATGTCAAAAATTTGGATAAAGGTTTGGCAATATATCCCAGCAAAAAGAGGGGGCAGAGGAAGCGAATGGTTATCCCTCACACCGACGCTCCTGTTTCACTTGTTGCAATGCTTTTTTCTTCTATTTATACAGAATCATTCAATGTATAAAGCTTATTTCTTTGTTGGCTGCTCCACCGTCACAATCAAATGACAGTCTAGTGCCAGAAAAGTATAAACCTAGAAATAGAGAGAGAGAGAGGACAATTGTGTGATGATTCATTCTTGATGTTGAGTCTTGTTTTTGCTGTTCATGAAGAATCTTGATCTGGGCTACTGTAAAAATGTCATCTTTACAGCAATCCGGGGATGTTAATTTAGAATCAGCTAACACCACTCATGTCTGCGGCGGCGGCGGCGGTGGTGGTTGTCCGGCAGTAGTATCCGCCGAGAGAGGAGGTGATGCGCCGCCTTCCTCTAATGGAAATGAGATTATTGTTAATGTGAATGAGAAGAATGAGAGGAGGGATTCAAATGTTTCAGAGTACTCAGTGGAGATGGTGGATCTGGAATCTGGTGCAGAGGAATCTAAGCTGCATCTGACAAGAATCATCAAGGATTGCAGGATTTGCCATCTCAGCATGGATGCAACCAATCAGGAATCTGGGATCCCTATTGAGCTAGGTTGTTCTTGTAAGGATGATTTGGCTGCCTCCCACAAACAATGTGCAGAAGCATGGTTCAAGATTAAGGGAAACAAGTAAGTTTAGCTCAAATTCAAACAATTTAATGAGTTATTTTTGTATAAAGTTTACTTTTTTGCTTCAAATTCATCATTATATGCTTGTGGTTGGAGTATATCATAATTTAGGAATAAATGTGGGATTCTGTGGATTGTTATGTTATGATTTATGTCTCTGTGTGCATTTGTGAGGTGGGGTTTTGATCATTGATTCTTTGAGTATAGTGCAATGTTGAGGTGTATAATAGAAAAAGTTTAGTTTGAAACAACTGTAACTTTAAAGGAAAAGATAAAGAGTATTTTGGTGTGGCCATGGCAACTGTGGGGAAAAGGAAGATATTAGGAAAGGAAAAGCCTCAAACTGTAGCTATTTAAAGAATCTATAATAGAGTAAAGGAGAAAAGATGAAACCCCTCCACTAGGAATTCTGCTTTTTTATGGCAGCTGGTTATATTTACATTACTTTGTGAGCATTTGACTTTGATTTTAGTATTTGTGGGGTTATAATTATTTGACACTCTTCTCATGTCTCCACAATTCTTATTGCAGTCAATTTTTTAGTGGAATTCATACATATTAGGTGCTTTCTTGTTCTTAGTTTCTACTTAAAGATTGCAGCTCATACAGCCAATAACTTAGGACATAATTTTGTGTTGTATCTCAAATTAAGCTAATGGGTTCAGTTGCTAACCTTGTTTTATTCTGTCTGCGTTACATCTTGAGAGATAATCCAAAGTCGTATAAATCTTTAGTATTGTGAGATATTTCCACCTATAGATCCACACTTGCCATTATGTCAGCATAGATGCAAGTAGATAGTTTGTTCCACCATTCTGGTCCACTTAACGTGAAATATCTGTTGATTGCTAAACGTGTTGAAATAGGCTTATGTAGTTAGTGCTTGTCTCTTTTTCCTACATAGACAATATGGAGTGTCCAGATCTTATCATGTGAAAGAATGTACCGAATATTCTGCAATTTAGATGCCTATGTTAGTGCATCTTACCTATTTTGTACGGGAGTGACCGACTTGTTCTAGTTACTCTTAGAATAATGGTAAAATTACTTGAAAGTATTCCCTTATCAAAATAAGCACTTCATTTTAATTTTTACCCTTCATCGCACTTCTTGAATGTTCCTTTCGGGTACTCCTAAAACATCATACGCGGATCTTTTGGTGTACTGACATGACTTTAGATTCCTGTAACACATAGCTAGAAATATGAGGAATATAGTACAAGGTGTAGGGAACTCAAGGTTTGTTTGGGAAAGAATGGAGGAATCTTCTAACAGTGACACAAACATTTAGCATGTGTTTTATCCAACCAGTCTCACACACCACTTTGCTAAACATGTGCAAGTTGGCAATACAAACTTCAAACGAAGGGTAGTGATGATGAATCAAAAAGTTTAACTCAAAAAGTATCTGGACAACATTTTTTTTTTTAATTATTCGGACACTTTTTTCTAAAGCGATGTCAGCCATACCCTGATTGTCTTTGTAATTTCTCCTTATTTGACTACATTCAGTTCATAGCTATCATCAGTTCAATGATTAATGTGAAACCAGATTTTGTTGGTCCCATATCTTTGGGAAAAAGGTTTAGTCTGTGTATATGGTTATTTGCTCATTACAAGTTAGGAGATCGATGAATTAGGGCATGTTGTCTCTTCAATGGTTGCACGGTGCAATGTAGGCTAACTTCCTGTTTTTTTTTTTGTCACTGCAACTTTTCTGTTAAGGTACCGTTTGTTGTTGCTCGTATTGTCATGAACCTTTAGTTACTAAATTTATTTAGTCGTAACCTCACCCATTGTAGTAATATGCCTGTAAACAGTTAAAGACTATGCAGTCATCCTATACTAAGCTACTCCGGTAGCCTGTTATGAAGATACGTTATTTGAATACAAAACATCCAAGTTAGGAACAATTTTTTCAGTTAGTAGAATACAGAGATGAGAGATTTATCTACTGTTCACAATGATCTAGATTATAAGGCCTTTTGGATTTTGACTGTAACATAATATGATCGTACATATGAGTAAGTTACTCGTTGTCCAATCGTTATGAACTTTCTCTATTTCCATTTATAAGAAACTATCACTCTTGCTCATTTTTATGGCTCATTCTATACTTGCAGAATCTGTGAGATATGTGGCTCTATAGCACAAAACGTCGTTGGTGTAAATGAGGCAGACTTGATCATGGAACAATGGAATGAAGCAAATGATGCTGAAGCAGCTGCTGCAACTGCCCCGACTCGTGCACCCATTTTGGAGTCTCGAAATTTCTGGCAAGGTCATCGTTTTTTAAACTTTTTGTTGGCTTGTATGGTGTTTGCATTTGTAATCTCCTGGCTATTCCACTTCAACGTACCCTCGTGATTCTAACACGAGAGGTGAAAAGGCGAAATACCCGTGAATTGTGAGATATTTTTCGTGTATTCGCTGCTAGGTTGTGTATAAATAGTGTGGTAGAGAGGACTGAGATGGTTTTGTGCAAGTGTACATTATTTTCTCAAACCCTTTTTAATGTATGATTATATTAAGGTGGCATGCCTCTGATATTGAGTTCTTAATCTCATCTACAATTATTATCAACAAAAGTTTGTTGGCTTCGTTTTTCTTGATTTCGAGCTCTTTCTCTTAGGAATTTTGTAATCCTAAGTGAACGAACATAGGAATTTTTTTACTACTATTAAAAAGAGATAAAATTGTAACTTCACAATGTAAGTATTTAAAAAATTCCCAAGAGATTGTTGGCTTCGTTTTTCTCGATTTCAAGCTCTTCTCTGGGAATTTTATTCACCTTTTCTCATGATTAAGATCAGTGCCAGATCAAGAACATAGAACATAATTTTGGGAGTGAAAGAACATAGGAAAAGAAAAGTTTCTTTTATTATTATTAATAATAAAGGGTAAAATTGTAATTTTACAAGTATTTAAAAATTCCCAAGAGACCGTTTGATGTCTTCTTCAAAATTTGTTACCAAATTCCGAAGAGTCGGTATCAATCTATGTGGGATAATTACACTATACATACAAAATGTTTAACCACTATTTCAAATTAATACAAACCGTTTTAAGGTAACATATATCATACAAAAAATTTGACTAGTATTTCAAATTAGTACAATCCGTTAAAAACCACTAACACCGTTATTTTTATCTTATTTTTTATGCTATTCTTTCCAAAATTATTTCTTACTAATATTATTTCTTCAAATAATACCTCGTTCATTGCCATATAGGCATCTTATCACACAACAAATATGCAAATAATTGCAGCTAATCTATATAAATAATTTTCAACGAATTTTTCATCCTCCCTAACTGAACACATGCGCAAACAATTCCACCTTATCTTTGATAACGTATATAAGCCATATATTATACTACTCCCTCCGTCCGCGATTAGGAGTCTCGGTCACTTTTGCACACCCATTTTATAAAAATGATAAAAAATAGTTAAAATAGAGAAATGGTAAAGTAAAATAGAAAATAATGTTGAGAAAACTCTTGTCAACATTATTTTTTCTCTTACTTTACCATTTCTCCACTTTAACTATTTTTTATTACTTTACCTAAAAGTGACCGGGACTCCTAATCGCGGACGGAGGGAGTATATATTTCGGTGAATGATTCATCTCCTTCTAGCTGACCATGTAAATTTTTCTATTTCCTTTATCCTATTCTTAATTGGTTTTAGCCTTTTTTTCACATACAAACACACATAGATTCAATCTCTTTCTCTAAAAAATATTAAAAGAAAAATGAATGTGTTGCTGCAACTATAGTAGCTAGTTTTTGAATGACTTGCAGCACCGAAATGACCTTCTTCCACCCCAATCTCGTTATGCAAACTCCTCATGAAGATACTTATCTATTCTAATCATATTTTTAGATGATAATTTTAGAGTGAATAAGATGAAAAATAAGATAAAGTAACGGTGTTAATGGTTTTTAACGGAATGTACTAATTTTAAGCATTAATTAAACTTTTTTATGACATATGATAACTTAAAACTTTTTATATTAATTTGAAACAAAACATTTTGTATTCCTCAAACCATATTTTCTAAACTCATTTACCACAGAATACAACAATGCCTACCAAACTCATTATCATAATGAGTAACTGAATAATCGAAAAATGATTAAGGATATGTTGATTAGTAATTCAAATCATGAATCGTTAAAATAACTACAAAAATAAATAAACTAAATCAATATCCATGCATCTGATTTTAAAGCATATCACATGTATACCCATATAAAAATGCTTCATCCTCATACAACATATCCAAAAAATACACATTCCTTCTCGATCACATGATGTCAATTTTTGTCAATAAGTTCATTCTACTAATTTTATAATAATTGTTCGTTTTTTAGTTGAATAACGGATTAAGTGATCTTAAGCCGATGTGAATTATGTGACCATGTTCCCTTTCTCTCCCCCTTCATTATGAATATTTGTTGGAAATTATTTTCTTGTTTTTAATCCAACCTAGAATTATTTTCCGCATGTTGAAATTATTAATATTATAATTATTTGTTATTGACGTATATGTATATTATATATGTACTCTGGTAACTACTACACTATTAGTATAATTTATCATCAATCCTATAAATTACTACCCCCTCCGTCCCGGCTAAGATGACACATTCCTTAGCTGATATGGGGTTTTAGGAGTAATTGGTTAATGTGTTTAATTGCAGAGGGAAAATGTGGGTGAAAGTATTAAAATAGAGAGAAAGAAAGGTGAATATTTTAATAGGGGTGAGAAAAAGTGGTTGAGTGTATTAATTGGAGAGAGAAAGTTTCCAATTAAGGAAATGTGTCATCTTGGTTGGGACAAACTAAAAAGAAAAACGTGTCATCTTAAGCGGGACGGAGGGAGTAGTAAGTACTACGGTACTAGTATAATTTTTTAAATCAAATATATAAAATCACAACAAAACGTTGTTTTTTCGGAGAAAATGATGTCACTCTATTCGAGATGTTAGTTAAAACGACATTTTTTTCCGAAACAACGTGATTTTGTTTTCACATAATATTTGTTATTAACATCAGTACGAAGTAGTATTAATTTTGATTTTGACTATTATGGAAAAACTGCAAAAAATTGAAAATTAAATCTTTGATTTTATGTCTAACTTTTAGTAAAAGTTATGGAATTGATTAGAAGTAAAGCAAGTTGTATTTATATGTTATATTATTATTATTATTATTATTATTATTATTATTATTTAATCAGTTTTTGTTATTTGCACATAGTTATATTTGGCTGCAATAAATATTAGTTAGTCTTTCTCTATCCCTTCTTAAGTGACAAGACAACCAATTTATTGATGTTGGTCGCTCCATAAACATACATAAAGATGCAACTTTTAGGTACAAGACACTTTAGCCTCATCTCTTTAATTCATGAACATGTTATCCAAATTATTCAAATATAATAATAAAAATTGCAACCTCCATCTCCCACACCTTCCAATAACTTGTCTTTGTCTTTTATTTTTCTATTTGATGGTTAAAAATTCTATTTACGTCATCGCACATTTTAATATGTAGTGATATTTCATTCAAAAGGATATGCCCAATTTTTCAACTAAAGAAAATTATTAATTAAATTGCAAAAATAACTTACAACGAACCTGAACATAAAATTAATGTCAACTAGTAAGAACGTGCGTGACATGATTAGAGTATTTCTATGTCAAAGGGGGACACGTGGCCGATTCAGGTGTGATATGGAATCTGATTGATTATAGTTGCATATGTTTTAATTTAATATTTATGATAGATTTCAATTGAGATCTCGAATACATTAATTAGGATATTAAGAAAATTAAATGAAGTCGAATCTATAGATTGCCGTTTTAAACCGACCAATTTAAAAGTCGGTCGTGCATGTGATGATTCATGCTTGGGGTTGGAGTTGATGGTTACTCGAACTATTTTTGTCGTAGTTTGTTTCTAATTTATTGTCTATAAATTAAAGTTAGACACATTAGATTTAGGGGTGACGGTTTGCTAATAAATAACGTGGCCGACAAAAATACAACACAAATTAGGGAGTTTGAGGTGAAGTTTATCGAATTTATACTATTCTTCAACCAGATAATGGGTATATTAAATGCTGGAATCAATCAATCAACTGGAAGCAAGAATTGATGAATCAAATGATCAAGAGTTGATTAAGTATACTTGTATTAAATCGCATGTCATAAATGTTATAGCCTTATAGGAATTTGTTATATAAATAGTTAGCTATAATAAAAAAATAACTAAGTCTAATACGACAATCTATCAAGTTAATAATATCATTAATCCACTCAAACTATACGATGCAGTTATAAGTCGACATTGATACTTCCGAAAACTTCAACTGTATCAAAATAATTTGAAAGTTGCATGATGATTTCTTAATAAGGTGACAAGCCAAGCTCGTGTAGCTGTGACGTGCGATGAGTTTTGGATATTTGACATCATTTAAGAGGCAAAATCGTCATTTTATTATATTTCAAAGTTTTGTTTTTTTAATTTCATTTTAATTTCTTTTTTAGTTTGTTTTATTTCCAAAAAATCCTTTTTATATATTGGTTTGCATTGTTTTGCAATCAGTTTGATATTATTAATTTCAAATTCATGAAATCAGAGTTTTTATATTTTCTCTATCAATTTCAGTCATTCTCGTAGAATGGTTGCATCACTATTTTTT
This sequence comes from Salvia hispanica, assembly GCF_023119035.1. Classification (NCBI taxonomy): domain Eukaryota; kingdom Viridiplantae; phylum Streptophyta; class Magnoliopsida; order Lamiales; family Lamiaceae; genus Salvia; species Salvia hispanica. The sequence continues at coordinate 25,675,641 of NC_062965.1, forward strand.
GTTACAATATGTACTTATTCTAAATTAATACAGAGTACTACGTTATAGTGGTCTTATCTTTCTAACTTCGACACCGATCTATCACTTATATCATCGGGATAGTATCATCAGGATAGTGAAAAAATGCAAACTTATATATTGTACAAACTCAAAACTCCTCAACACAGCTTCAAACACAGTTTCAATACAATATTAACAGTGTAAAATTTCAAAATTTTAATGTCAACACAATATCAACACAACATCAATCATTGACTACCGTTGAAATTCTATTGACATTTTCATGTTGATGCTTTTTTGTGATCTGTTGACATTTTTCAATGGTCCAGATCATAGTTTTGTGTTTATACAATATTTAAAATTTTCATTTGATCACATCCCTATATCATCATTACTACAAATTTACTAACTTTTGCCAATCTACAACAATATTTTTGGATATGAGTGGAAATGGTTGGATTTGTCAAAACTAACACTTGACTAAATTCCAAACAAAGGTTTTCTCCACTATTCTCGCAGCCAATTCCATTATAGAGTCTTTATCTTAAGAGTGGGATTTAATTCATGTATAGCTAAATTTTTCTATTACTATGAGCTATGTCTAAGAAGGATAACAACCAATTTCATTAGTTGGACAGTTTGCATTCATTTTTTCATATAAAGGTTTATTCCATTTCTTATAAACAGTTATTAATTTCTTCAATGAGATTATTCTTTTTTCTCTTTTGAGGTAATTAAAATTGTGACTAATTACTTATTTCTTTTTGTTCGTCCTTTCTTGCACTATTATTGCATTCATTTTGGTCATTGAATGAGCTGGTAGGGGTCCTAACACCGACCCCCCACCCCCCAAGTTTAAAAAAAAATTGTACTTTTAAAACTATAAAAATGTAGGTTTAACCGTTTCTTATTCGAAAATCAAATATATATGCTATAAAATTAAACTCCATAACCTTGGAAAAAATCTACAATTATACATGTACCAAAATTTTGAATTATGTTGCAATGTACTTTCTTTTTTTTTATCTCAGCTTTAATTTGCACTATCGATATAGTATTAAATTATGTGAGCCATTATAAATTTATAATCTTGCTCTGATATTTGCTGAATAAAATATAAATATATGTGTATGATGAATTATCATACAATGTAGATTATCTCTTGTTAATTGTTCACTTTTTGTCTCCTCCTCTATCTGAAAGACAAGGAAGTGAGCTGACATTTGATTTCATGAGATTGTGTCTCAAATAATGGTATTCCAATCAGTTCCCAATTTATGTATTTATTATATACGATCTCTGAATTATGGAGATTCATGTACTATTCTTTAATTAATTCTTTATTGTATATTTACTGGAAAATGTTTGTCTTCTATAAAATAAACTTTTGCCCATTCAACGAAATATACACTCTTCTAACCTTATTACAACACCATAGAATATTAATATATCTGAATTTAACAATAATTCTTAAAATAAATTTTCTCATCAGTTCTATTTGTCCATCATTAATTGTCGTATTTAAAACCAGCACATCTTTTAATAAATCCGATTAATATGAATGAAAAAAGATTAACAGAACGAGAGTCACATTTTTATATATTAATTTATAATAAAATACAAGTAAATGAATTAGCGAAATTTCAAGCGATACTAAATACAATAAAAAAGAAATAACACAAATAATGTCAAATACTTTCATATATTTGGAGTCAAATTGATATGATATTTAGTAAAGTTCATTAAATGATGAAATTATAGAAGGGTATATTTTCCAAATACCAATAAGATGCAGATTGGCCCACATTTTGTGAATCAGATAGAATCCCTTAGACAATAATGCCGTTGTAAAAAACAAATTACTTTAACACAAACAATTTGAATCCATGGAGAAAAAAAATACTAATAATATTCGAACTAAAGTTGCAATACGAAAATATAATTAAAAATTCCATTGACGAAACATTGTGCCCCCTACGATGAGAGAGAAGACTGTGCGTGCATCCACGATAACATAAACAAAGCCCCACACTCTCAATTTCTTCACAATTTAATCCTTTCTTCCACTCCTATCTTCTTCCTCCATTCCTCTCTTTCTCTCTATCTCTACAATGAGAACTTTGTGTCCGAACTTGGACCGGGAAGACGGCCTCGACACGGTGCTGGAGGTTCCGATCCCCGAAGAAATGCTCGCTTCCACCAAGAACCGGTCGTGGCAGAACATGAAGTCATGGATCACGCCGCGCCCGCCTCCCGCCTCCGTATTTGGCGGCCGCGCCGCCGAGATTCAGTTCCTCCTCGGAGTCGTCGGAGCCCCCCTCATCCCCCTGCCTATCCGCTGCGATCGCACCGTCCACAACAACTTCAAAGGCTGCCCCATCGTAAGCCTTTCATTGAGACGACACGAGTTTAAATATAAAATTAGTATAAAAATAGGACAACACGAGTTTAAATACAAAATTAGTATAAAAATAGGACAACACGAGTTTAAATACAAAATTAGTATAAAAATAGGACAGAGAAAAATTTATGGCTATATATTAAAAGTAGAAAAATATGACTATTGATTGTGGACGAGGAAAAATAAATTAACTAAATTGTGATTGTAGGAGAGTTCGATGGCGAAGTACATCGTGCAGCAGTACATAGCGGCCGCGGGGGGAGAGCACGCCTTGAACTCGATCGACAGCATGTACGCGATGGGGAAGGTGAAGATGGCGGCGTCTGAGCTTGTGGCGGGAGATGCCAAAGTGAAGAATAATGTGAGGCCGGGAGCGGGTGAATTGGGGGGCTTCGTGCTGTGGCAGAAGCGCCCCGATTTGTGGAGCTTGGAGTTGATGGTTGGTGGCTGTAAAATCAGCGCCGGCAGCGATGGTAAGGTGGCTTGGAGGCAGACCCCGTGGCAAAACTCCCACGCCTCTCGAGGCCCGCCTCGCCCCCTTCGCCGCTCTCTGCAGGTTAGTCGGCGTTTACTTTGAGTGATAGAATAAATCGACTATAAAAAAACACAACATTTTAGTCCTTTTGTGCACTAATATTTAAATTCGACTATAAAATTGAAGTTTATATATTAAATGAGTTCTCTTTCCTCAGTAGCCTAATTACTTGGGGCGTGTTCTTATATTTGATTTGTAACATTGATATTTTCATAAGAAGCCCAATTACTTGGAATGATGTGGTGTGGTCAATAACATGAGCATAGTGACATGATGTTTTTTGCATAAAGTTATCCATCTACTTTTAGATATTTTTGAAGTTTATAAATTCAGGAAGCCAGCCATTAATTTTCTTTGACAAAAAAAATGAAGTTTTTCAACAAGATTGTAATGTTGTTAACAACTCATTAAGTTCTTTGTCCAATTTTTGCTTGTCATGTGGTCCACCTACCTCACTGAGCTTACCTAATCATAAGCTCCATTAGACAAATTCATTATGACATGAACTTGTATCATTAAACACAATCATCATCACTTATAACACTAATATTCAACCCAAAAATAGTTATGTAAATTGTAATCTTAAATAACCTTTCCACACTAAAAATATTTGAAAAATTCCTAAATCGGTTCAATCGGTCAGCGGTTCATAGTCGACACGACGCGACTGCTTTTTTCCGATTCATATTAGCTCATTTATGTACGATTTTACTCTTTTTAGTGTGTCAATCGAATTGGACCAAGAACCACTTTGCCACTGAATCAGCCGAACTGGCTGGTCCGGTCCGATTTTTTAAATAGTACTCCTAAGTTTAACTAACTTGTAATGAAATGATTTGAAAACAGGGGCTCGATCCAAGATCAACAGCTAATCTCTTCTCCAACTCAATCTGCATCGGCGAGAAGACCATCAACGGCGAAGATTGCTTCGTGCTGAAGCTGGAGGCCGAGCCTCCGACGCTGAGAGCGAGAAGCAGCAGCAACGTCGAGATCATGAGGCACACAGTGTGGGGCTGTTTCAGCCAGAAAAGCGGCCTACTCATCCAGCTCGAAGACTCCCACTTGCTTCGGATAAAGGCCGCGGCCGGAAACAGAGACGACGTGTTCTGGGAGACGACGATGGAGTCGCTCATTCAGGACTACAGAACCGTGGAGGGCGTGAACATAGCGCATTCGGGGAGGACTTGCGTCTCCCTCTTCCGATTCGGAGAAAACAACGAAGGACATACGAGGACGAGGATGGAGGAGGTGTGGAGCGTGGAGGAGGTGGATTTCAACATTAAAGGGCTGTCGATGGACTGCTTCTTGCCTCCGGCTGATTTGAAGAAGGAAGACGAAGACGAAGAAGACGAAGAATGTGGCGTGGTTGGTGGTGGTGGTGGCAAGAACATAGGTGGGAGGATTCTTGGTGGTGGTAAATGTGGGAGGAGAGTTGTGGCTATTGATGAGGATATGGAGATGTAAGTGTTAATTTTTTGATGATTCAAAGATTTTGTATATATGTATATTATGGTATATAGAGAGATAGTGCTAGTGAAGCCAACCAATGCATCGTTTGTAATGTTGTTTTTTGCATAATAGTGGATTAATTCAAGGAGGCTGCGTTTTCGCCCCAATAAGTTTCATGTCACATTAATTTAGTATCATTGTCAATTGTCATGTGTAGTAGAATCAAATGCATGACTTATAGACTTATAGTATATGATGGATTTCTCACTTTCCCCTAAAAATCACTTGATTAAGGATGTAACGGAAGTAAACATGGGATTTGTAACATCTGTTCATGTAATAAACGAGGAAGTAAAATTTCAAGCTTCGGCCACGGCGTGATTAAAGGAGGTGTTGATGCAATGCAAGATAAGAACGAGAATCTCAAGACGATAAATCGTAGCTTAATTGGTAAGATACTTTTCTTCCACGAAAAGGCCGGAGATTCAAATCATCTTGAAAGGCAAATGAAGAACCGTAATTAATTTTTTTTTTTAAATGGCAATGTTTCTTTCTCATTTGGTCGGGCAGTGGTTATTCAGATATATTTGGGCATGGGCTTTCGTGGGCCTTCTGACAAGGCTTACTTCCTTCAAGAATTCGGCCCAAACCGTGAGTTTCAGAAATCAAACAAAAAAATATCTGCAGATCCAACCATAATAGAAAATGTTGCTAAAAATTTCATTGAAAAGATAAATAGGAGAATGTGCTTGAATGTAAGCCTTGTATCTTATCTGGCTTATTGGATTTAGACTTATGAGAGTTGTGCTGGAAATTAGGGCTGATAAAGTCAATAGTTTTTTTTTATTATTGTACCTTTGTATTAAAAAAATTTAATAGTGATAAAAATGTGTGTAAAAACACATTCCTAAGTCCATTTTTGAGAACTATAACATTGAACGAAATAACAAGCAAGACAAACCCACACCCACGTAATAAATTCAGAGCAAGAACAAAACTCAGAACCATATAATTAGAAAGCACCATTAAGCACAACAAGACAAAAAACAAAAACAATATAAAGACTTCAAAGACTAAACAAATGATTGGATCATGAACAAAGTAACAAATACCTCAGAAAAACTTGAAATCGGCTTAGCCTACTTCTTTGCAGTTTCTATGTTCATAGCTAATCCTAAATAATCATCCAAGCTATCAATCAAGAGACTCGGTGTAAAGGAGAATTTTGGCACTAGCCCTTGACCCAAATACAAAACGCCATAAAAGCCGTTTCTTCTCAGACCTTACAATTAAAATCTCAAATATCCACCTATACTCCAAGGAGTCATTCCTTCGTATTGAACATATTGACCTTAATTTGTTTGGGTTCCTTGAAGTATCCCATCCTCTAATCTAGTTAAATGTTTTTCATTGCCATGGATAATGGAAAGTCAAGTTATCATACTTTCACCAACATATCTAAACGCCAAAATAATTGTCACTCTCCAAACTCTCACTTTGGCTTGCAAGTTTGAAAAGTAATCTTATTTCAAAAATATTCCACATAATTTATGAGTGGTGTGGAATATAGATATCCATAATTGCTTGTCAAATTCCAAAAATGAGTTTCGAACTAGGAGAGAAGACATCATTGGTGTTTAGGAAGGCAGAAAGATATTACTAAAGTCTTATAAAATATTGGGATCGATTGACCCCAAATCCAAATTATTAGAAAATAATCGTATGGCATTGAATTAAGCTTAAAGCATCACCAGAATGAACTACTTTTTGCTAATATTATAAGTTTATGACAGTGCACGATAACATATATATTTAGTTCAATCATTTCTGCGTGCTGATATTTTTAGTCTACTAGTTTTTCACCTTATTTGGTGGTGGAGTGGTCGGGGCTACGTTTAATTTGTGAGGTAATATGATTGAATAATATTATCAATTAATTAAAAATTAAATATCGGACAGAATCTTTCAATTCCAGCTTAAAGAGAAAAAGTGGCATATTATTCGATTACTTTGTGTTACTTTATTTATGTTAATGGTGCACCTCCCATTGCATTTTAGACCACTAATCAATGAGATGTGACTATAAAAACACATTCGTCTATGGAAGTCCAGATATACTCAGTCAACCGTCTTAAATAATTTTTTGAGTGACCTTTTATAAATTACAATGTCGGACAACAATTCTAAACGATCGAATTTAATAAAGTTTTTCGACCCTCTTTAGTTGATGTTGGGATTGGTTGATTCTTGATACCAGCAGATATCGCATTTGCCCATTAATTGCTACAAAAATAATATATACTGTATACAAATAATTATAGATGCGTTTTCACTAAATATGCACATAATTGTGCATTAGCTATCAGATAATATCTCTCTAAAAAAGCTATCAAATCATAACAAAAATAAACAAGACAAGCTAGCTATAACTAAAAAGTATTATTGGAAATCAAAATCGACACCACTTGTGTTTGTTCGGGGCTATTATTGAACTTGGAATCACATAAAGTAGGAGATTCTTCAGTTAAAGAAAATGAAAGTATTCATACCATATGTACTGTATTTGTTATTAACTCATCAATTTGATCATTTGTTTAACTCCACTATATTTCAACAAAGTGTCTTCTTTTTTGTACTTTAAAAATCTAAAAGTAGAGCATGATCTCATCACCCACTTATGTATTAAAGTAATAATTGATGCTTAAAAGTAATGCACTCATATTGCTAGTCTAAATGAATGATTAGTTTTGAGTTTTGTGGCAAAAAGTTCACACCTTCGAAAATTAGTGTTTATATAAAACTGAAATATTCAAACAAAGCAAATAAGTGTATACTGTATAACAAATTGAAAAATTCGAACAAAGTAAAATAAGTGTATATTGAATAACAAAAGAATTACCCAAATAGTGTTATATGAAAAAAGATTGAATTATATTATTGAGTACTACTCCCTCCGTTCCATAGTAATGGAGGCGTTTCTTTTCGGCACGAAGATTAAGAAAAATTGTGTTAGGTGAATTAAGTAAAAAGAGAATAAAGTGGAAAATGAAAAAGGTAGAGAGATGAAGAGAAAGAAAAAGTAAGATATAGTAAAGTAGATGTGGAAAAATGTGTTGACTTTTACTTGAAAGGGAAATTATTCTATTACTATGGAACGTACGTTGAAAATAGCAAAATGACTCTATTATTATGTAACGGATGGAGTATTATTGTTTGTCCAAATAATTCAACTGAAGATTGTATTTTTTAGTCTAACAATAGATCCTGCCCCTTTTATATGGCCTAGTGGTATACTATTACATGTGCATATGAAATGTAAGACCAAGTAATAATTTTAGTATAAAAATTGAGTTGACTGAAGCAACAAAATTACTTTTTCTGGGGAAGCAACAAATTACGTACTTATAACGTATTGTTTCATATATATTCATGAAAATGTAGTTTTTTATAGTATCAATAACTACCTTGTTGTTCAATATGGCTGAATTAATATTCAAACAGAAGTTATTTGACTTTCCAAAAATTATCGATGGCGTAAGATATGAATAAGTCAGACAAAAATATTTAATCAACCATGTTTCTAAAGCTATTACGTAGAGCTCGAATAAATGATAATGTAATTCTCTGCCCACATAGATAAACAAGATAATTTAGCCATAAGTGCGACCTTTAAATTTAAATTTATTTACTAGTATAAAAATATAGTTTAGCAATTAGCATTAATTTGTTCTTCAATAAGAATAACTAATAAATTTTAAGAAAGCGCATGAGTTGTCTCGTTATTGAACATTAATTAGTAAGGGTAATTAGGTGGCTACTTTTGTCAAAATCATTCTCGTTAATGATATACATATGCATATAATTTATTTGCTGGCATGAAATTAATAACAAACCTTGTTTTGCTATTTTAGTATCGTTGTACATGGTAGGAAGGCTTAACAATATGCTGGTTTATAAATTGGGACAGATGCAAATTAGTCTACAATTTCATTTTCATACCTACAAATCAGAATAACTTTTCAACTATTTATTTCGTTTAGTTATTAGTCTACAATTTCATTTTCATACCTACAAGGCTACAAATCAGAATAACGTTTCGACTATTTTTTTCGTTTAGTTAGACCATTTGTAAAAGTATTGTACCTATTTGCTATTGTTGTACTTACCTTATACTTCTCCCGTCCCACAATAATTGTCACTCTTTTCCATTTCGGTTCGTCCCACAATAATTGTCACACTTCATTTTCACCATAAATGATAAGTGGGTCTCACATTCTACTAACTCACTTTACTCACATTTTATTATAAAACTAATATAAAAAAATAGTCTCATATTTCACTAACTTTTCCAACCAATTTTTTTTTTACATTTCTTAAAACCCGTGTCCACAATAAAAGTGATAATTATTGTGAGATGGAGGGAGTAACAAAGAAAAAAACAATATAATTTCAATAACATTAATATCAATTCAAATGAAAACTACTGTACTATGTTACATATAAAATTACAAATATAGAAGTTATATGAGTTGGCCAAGCGATAGAGTGGTGACGTCTGAAGCCTTAGATTTGAGTTCACCGTAGCAGTCTTTAAATTTAGACGGGGAAAAACTTAAGGTGCATATGACTATAAATTTTCCAATTTATGCAGCATTATATGTTCATCGATGAAACCATCATTTGAGACAAGATTTTTACAAACTAGATTAAAATGAATTAATTTTTACATACGTCCGACTTAAATGCTTTAATATTTTCAACTCAAGTCATAATTACTTATGAAACTGATGATGAATTGATGATAATTGATACGATTCCAGAATCAATATTCATCTCTATCTCTATGATTCTATATATTTCCATCCCTATCGCCATTAATCTATAGAACGAGTGATATGGTATATCTAATCTCCATAAAAAAAAAACTAATATACATAATCTAATTAATAATCCAACGTGTATGAATATTTTGAAATTAAATATCCAATTGATAATATATGCCCATAAATCGCTTACACATACGAATTGAACTTTTTAGGTAGTAATTTTATATTGAATACGTGTAAACTTATATCCATATCAAATGAAAAATCGCATGTAGCTAGATTTATCATAAAATTTTCAAACAAAATTTTTTAATAAAATTATTAAAACTATCATAGAGACATTAATTAATAATAAAAAAATAAGTACACTCCCTCCGACTACGATTTACAGTCTCATTTTGACTCTGGCGGATTTTAAAAAAATTGTGAAAGAAAATAATTTAAAAAATTTCGTTACTTCTATAATAAAAAAAAGTTAAATGAAATTTTAAATTGTGAATGTTCCAAAATGGAGACATTATTTCTTGGACAAAAAGAGTAATTAATAATAACATCAATTTAAGTGTTATTTATCCTTCCCAAAAATTGAGAAAACGGCAAGTGTGGGGCCCAACCGCAGAGTCCATAATTCCAGTTTGCACACGCTTCCATATAGATACAGATCAGTAAAATACCGACGTGGCAGAAGCTCAGCCGTTGATGGAGTCAAATCCACGGCGCAGCAACATCAACGGCCAAAAACTGTGCTTCAGTCAACGCATACAATCGAATCCGTTTACATGAAGGATCCCGAGAAGCGCGGCTATATATGTAACGAGCCCCCAATGAATGGAGCCCCGCAGCCATTTGTCCTCTCCCAGATCGTGAGCGCATTCCCACACACGCTCGTTTCTGTCTGAATTGTGTGTGTGTTGGGTTTTTCTTGATTTTTCTTGATTTTTTTACGGATACATAGCTTTGTAGCTTGATAGCGGCGGAGAGGAGGAGAAGGAGGCGACGCGGCTGCTGGCGGAACAAATGGAGTTTCCTGAAGGAAACGGCGTCGTTGGGGCCGATGGAAAAGTGCACTCCGATTACCATTTGGATGTTGAAATGCCTGATACTGCACATCAGATTAGCCACGGTTTTCTTTCTTTTTTATTGTTTCTGACATTTTATTTAAGGTTTTTTGTTTTGGCTTTACGTGTGTGTGTTTTGGAAGTTGGTTGGATTTCTTTTTTTGGTTTTCTGTTTAGTCTCTATTGGATTTTGATGTGGGGTTGAATTTGCCATTTTTCATAATTACTTCTAGTTAATAGTACAATTGTGATGATGCTATAATTCTTAAAGGTGTTTGCCGAATGAATTAATGGTAGTAGTACTTTTTTATCCGGAATAAATTTGAATAAAGAAAAAAAATTTAGTCTGGAATTCTTGATTCAGTTAAACTCTTTTATCTCTTGCAGTTTTTATGCTACATCAGTTGCTTTCTCAAAAACAATACTAGTATCTTGCAGCACTTATAGGAAAAACTAAGAAGAGATTTTTAACTTTAAAAGGAGTTTATATTTGGTGTATAGTAAAGTGATGCGGGAATTCACTATTTGTTATTTTTCTCTTAATGGAGTATTGTAGGCTAACTTCATCTTTGATAATCTCAATGTAGACTCGTGGTTTCAAGTCGGGTTTGTTCTCACAACGGGGATAAACAGTGCCTATGTGCTAGGATACTCGGGCACCATCATGGTTCCGTTGGGATGGGTAGGTGGCGTGGTTGGACTTATTCTCGCCACGATGATATCTTTGTACGCGAATACTTTAGTTGCCAAGCTTCATGAATTTGGAGGAAAGAGGCACATCAGATATAGAGACCTTGCTGGATTTATATATGGTAAGCAGAAATGTGGGACTTGCTGAATCTTTATCAGAATTGCATTACTTGGAAAATCTTGTTTTAACCGCGTGATGATGCTTTGGTCGTGCAGGTAAAAATGCGTATGCTCTTACATGGGGACTCCAGTATGTGAATCTCTTCATGATCAACGTTGGATATATTATTTTAGCTGGGAGTGCCCTTAAGGTAATCTATCGTTTGTTACATGTGATTCTGTTGTATAAGAATGGCTGTTTCCACCGTTTTCTTGATTCTTTCGATTGTGCTGCATCGTGCAGGCTGTGTATGTTCTGTTTAGAGACGACCATGATATGAAACTCCCGTACTTTATTGCTTTAGCTGGCCTTGCCTGTGCTGTCTTTGCTATTTGCATACCTCATTTATCAGCACTGCGTATTTGGCTGGCGTTCTCTACATTCTTCAGCCTTGTATACATCGTCGTAGGTTTCGCCCTGGCGCTTAAAGATGGTACACTTGCTCCCTCTTTTCTTTTTTCTGAGAATGCTGTTTAGCTGTTGTAGGCGTTCCGTATCCATTATTTCTACGGCTTTTTCTTGTTGATATCTTAGCTGATTGGATCATTCATTTTGGTAGGCATAAATGCTCCTCCAAGAGATTACAGCATTCCTGGAACAAAAGTAGGCAAGATTTTCACAATTATAGGTGCAGCAGCAAATCTCGTTTTCGCCTTCAACACTGGAATGCTTCCAGAAATACAGGTAGATACACAAACTGTAGTCTTTTGCACTTCTTAGCGCTTCCAAGAATGAGACTAACTCTTTAACAACTCTGCTCGACAGGCTACAGTGAGACCGCCGGTCGTTCAGAACATGATGAAGGCTCTGTATTTCCAGTTCACAGTTGGGGTTCTGCCAATGTATGCAGTTACCTTCATGGGATACTGGGCTTATGGATCCGCGACATCGGCCTACTTGCTGAACAACGTTAAGGGTCCGATCTGGGTGAAGACTTTTGCTAACATCTCTGCTTTCTTGCAAACAGTCATTGCTTTGCATGTAAGAACCTTCCTAATTTCATAATGTTTATCAACATCTTTCTAGTAGAAGCTGCGTTTAACATCTTCTCTTTTCCAGATATTTGCAAGTCCGATGTATGAGTATTTAGATACAAAGTTCAGTATCAAAGGTAGCGCTCTAGCTGTGCGCAATCTGTCTTTCAGAATCCTGGTGAGAGGGGGCTACTTAGCCATCACCTCGTTGGTGTCTGCGTTGCTGCCCTTTTTAGGAGATTTCATGAGCCTAACAGGGGCTGTGAGCACGTTCCCGCTCACCTTCATTCTTGCAAACCACATGTATCTCATCGCGAAGAAGAACAGGCTGAGTTTTCTGCAGAAGAAGTGGCATTGGCTCAACGTCGTCTTGTTTAGTTGCATGTCAGTTGCAGCTGCAGTTGCTGCTGTGAGACTCATTGTTGTGCATTCAACAACTTATGATGTTTTTGCTGATTTATAATTTTCATAATTTCCCCTCTAGTTTTTGCTTGAAGGGGGGTTGTGTTATCTGGCTCAAGGTTTGCTAGTGGTGTTACCATTTTAGTTCATTATTTATATATGCTTTGCTTGTTTGAATTTTGATGTTTCAACTGACTTCTATTGAGGGAGAGATGACTATACACATCAATTACAAAAGCACAGTGTGAAAACAGAAAAAATTCTACCAACTCCTTTAACAAAAAACATTAAAAACTCTGTTTAGGAACAGACATAAGGATTTTCAAAGTCAAATAATCAGCTTTTATCAAAAGTGTCAGAATTTCATCCCAATTTATCTTATTTTATTTTCATGAGTTTACCTGCTAATTTGACCATGCACAATGGCTTATAAATGAACACTAATATTTGAGGCACTAATTTATTGACATACACATAAGTGAAGAGAAACCTCTGTTCTGTTATACTACTAACAAGATTACAAGAAGATTAAGAAATAATATCCATTCATGAAGTTAAATCATAAATGGGGAAGTTTCTGTAAAGAAACCTAATTCATAAACAAACCAGAACTTCAAGCTTACAATATGATTGGAACAAATGTTTTAATGTAGTGGATCTATATTTATTTACAGAACATACAGAAAGATAACTCCATAAATCCCAGATACAGCCTATGTGTATTAGTATTGAAATTTAACAATATTGTGATGAATAATTATGTTCAATTTGACAAAGATAGCAGTATTAACATATTGCAATTTCCTTGTTTGACTCAGAATATTTGAATACAAAAACACAGCTGCACTTGCAGAAGTCAGTAACCAAAGAAGCAGATCATAGACATCCATTGCTAAAAGATGAAAACTAGGAGTCAGTTCAGAGTGTGCTTTTCCTGGAAATGTTTGTTAATGGTTCAAACATTATCAAACTAGACAATTAGCCAAAAAAATTACAGCAGCTCGATGAAGTTCTATGAATGTGAGACAATAGTAAGTTTCTACAACAGATTCTCAAGGTAAGATTAAACATCCTGTTTCAAACAGATAGTCTTGATCTTCAAAGAAACGTCACTTCTTGAAAGAACCATATAAAAATCCCTATCCCCCTGAACTATATCTGATATAAGAGAAAAGAATTTCCCATTCAGCATGGTAATCCTCAACAGTACATACTATAACAAACATAAACATGTCTGGCTTATATTAATTTGACCAAACAGGTAGAATCAAGTAAGAAGACTTCAAAAATTGTATATGAGTAAATCATAAGCGAAACAGTGCAACTTTTAATAACCTTTCTCTTTTGAAGCAACAAACTAATGTCGAGAAATCAACTATCAAGACAAAAGAAAACTATTCTAATGACCACATCTACAATGCATAGTTGGTAAAAAAACATACTGTAAACATTCAGAAGTATAGCAAGCATATTCTAATCAGCAAACAGAAATATAAAGACACACTGACACAAATTGCAACGTATAGTATTGACATGCATCGTAGTTCTTTGATCGACTTTTGTCCCACTTTCAAACTTATAAAGCCGCTTACCAACTAAAACCATCCCTTGAAAAAGGGTCACAAGCATCACCCTGACACCACCTTCACAATGATGCAGAGCAAATTAAGAAGTATAAGAGGCACTCTCATGTACTGAGTTGCGTAGATAAGGCCAAGTATCTGTCCCTTGAATGAGTTTCTCTTTATCCCAGAATACTCTTGGAAGCTCCATCCTCTAGGGGCAAGAAACCTGTCTTCATTTAATATCGCCAGGGCATTTGCAAGAAGCAGGAAGCCTTCTAGAAGTGTCCACAACCCCATTCCTGCATCATATAGCAATTCAGAATTTCTTTCCTGGACTATATGTGGAAAAACAGACTTTCATTAACTGATTGATGATATCGAAACAGATATATACAACAACGACAACATGTACTTAAGGACAGTCTACAGACCTATTCCAGCTTACAAACCAAAGTAACATCCTCATTACATTAAAAAATATAATAACATAGCTAGGCCTCTTAGAAACTAATATATATGATCCAACACAATCTTCCATTTTTAATGGTACAATTTATCTCTAGCTTAAAGAATGCCGAGCTTAACAATATTCGACCCTTGTCCATTAACATAAAGAACAGCTGTCATCATCAACATCCACACTACAATGCAGAAGCACATTGGCTAAAATGATATAACAACTTATCAATTAAGAAGAGTACTCTCCAATGCAAGCTATGCTGTTTATGGGAGTTGGGAGTCTTGGGACATATAAAAAACCAATCTTTATGGAAAAAGGAAATAATATTTATCATTCTATATGCACTAAATGATCTAACAAAGCATAAGGCATCACAAGCAGGTAGAGCAGTCTATCCAACAAAGTCAAGATCTAAATATCTAGCTGCTAAATTCTGTAAATTAGAAAATGAGATGAACCCACAACCTGAACAGGAATCTAAACTAACAAATTTGCATAATTCCAGTCTAATTCAATCGAGTTTAGATCAATTTCTTTTCTTTAGCGTTGTACAAGTGAAATATTAACATTTCCCCCATCATTTGGATCTGCATTTACTACTCCATAATCAGAAGATAAACACAGAAAAACAGCACAGAAAACAAGCCCTAAAATCGAAATACAACATGAATTAATGCGCTCGTTCCTCAACAAAGAGTTTCATAAATTAAATTTCAGTTATAAATCTAAATGGGCAATCTTCCGATATGTTTGCAGTTGGGAGAGAAGATGGAACATCTTACCGAAGAAAAACGCATACAATTAAAGGGATAGATAGAAAATTTGGTGATTGATCACAAAATCAAAAAATTATCGGCAGATCGCTACTGACGGAGGTGTGTTTGTTATAGGGACGAAGACTTTTGTTCTATTTTTACTCTAATAATTATAACTAAAATAAAACTAACTTTGGTTTGATTTATTAATTTTTCCCAAAAATAAAAAAACACTCCGTATAGTGTAGTCAGAAAAATCATGAATATTTTATCAACAACAATATTATAGTACTACTAGTATTAAGTAAATAATCAGAAAAAATGTCAATTTTGATAATATTCTTCGTTGGAGTACATTGTAAAGCAAGTATACAATTATCACTTCCGTTTTCTCAATTTTTCATTAAAAAAAAAAAATTCCAATTTCCTGATTTCAGTCTAATGACATAATCGAGTTATCTGCTAATCTTTGAGAAAAATGCTAAAATTCTTCTGTGGTGTTGTCTTAGCTAAATTTTTGCATGTCACAATAAATAGAATTTTATTGAAATTAAATCAGTGAAAAATTAAAAATAATGTTAACATTAATAATTTTATTATTGACTTTCAAAATTGCAAGATGAATTAGAATTTAACCGGTATGTGTTATTATATCTTGATTCAAGAAAAAATAGACAATTATTTACATCGGAGTTAATCGATTGGTTCTGGATGGTCGTTCTCCCATCACTGGGTATAGAGTTTCCGGAGAGCATAGAATGGCCTATGATCAGAGAATGAGCATAAAAAAGATGGCCGGGATGAGAATGTAGAAAGAGAATGTATATGATTTCATTCGCTCTTTGATAAATCAAATTGAAAATGAAAATATAAACTTCAGAACTTCTTATATGCATCTAAGCTAGTCCCTTCAATGATTTTTGTCCCACTTGCAAAGATATAGTACAACAACATTAAAATTGAAACAAAGCCTACTTACCACTAAAAACAATCCTTTTTAAAACCTAAGGGTGACAATCATCACCCTGATACCATCTCCACAAAAATGAAGAACAAATTAACAAATATAAGGGGAACTCTAATGTACTGAACTGCATGGATCAAACCAATCATCTTTCCCTTGATTGAGTTTCTATCATTCCAATACTCTTGGTAGCTCCATCCATTTGGTACGAGGAACCTTTCTTCATTTAATATGGCTAAGGAATTTGCAAAAAGCAGGCAGCTTTCTAGAAGTTTCCACACCCACAACCACAATCCTGCATCACACACCAATTCAGACTTTCTTTTGACAATAAACTGATAACTTTTGAGCATAAATTCTCATGATGCAAGTAATAAGAATACCCATTATATTGGAGTGCAATAATTGTCGTAGTCCAAGTTGTGTAGCGCCAACTGTGTTTTATCTTATTTATAGACATTCATGGAGAAGAATATATTATTATAATAAGGGATATTGGCATGAATATATTATTATAATAAGGGATATTGACATCTAATATTACGAAACTTTCAAAAAGTTAGATTTTTCCCACTAACTTTAAAATTGACAATTAATATCACGAACTTTACTCCTGGTTTATTTTTTCCTACGAATGAAAAAATTCCTACAAATAATATTATGATCGGATTTGTTTTCGTAATTTATCTAACAACAATTTTGAGAGCTTCAAGTTTTTCAATCTTTGAAGATAGTTTTTCTTGAAGCACACCCTCCAAAATTGTTCTTCAATCTATTAAAATAACATGAATTTTTTCATTCGTGGGAAAAAACAAACCGGGGGTAAAGTTCGTGATATTATTTGTCAATTTTAAAGTTCGTGGAAAAAATCCAACTTTTTGAAAGTTTCGTGATATTAGATGTCAATATCCCTTATAATAATAATGACAAAAACATAATCTTATATAGGTGCTGAAATTTCATGAATATATTATGACAATAATGATATAAATTTAATCATACAGATAGGTGGTGAAATTTTCTATGCCCTGAAATATATTCTTGTATTTAACATAGGTGTGCAATTTATTATGCCTTGAAATATAATTCTTTTATTTAACATGATGAGAGAGAAAAATTGTATTTTCACAGTGAAACTGAAAATCAAGGCCATCTTTAATTAGATGTGGTATTTGTCACTGCCGGATATCTAACTAGGGCGTGATTGGGGATTAAGATCCTGCTGTCTCTAATAGAATATTATAATAATATATAAATATTTAATTTTGTATATATTATTTACTTGATTATTTTATTGTATTATATCTAACCACAGGGCTGCTGTGCTAATTGCAGAGGATCCCCACCCCGTGATTGGTAACCTAGAAATGATAGGAACACTGGCGTAATTAATAGCTCTCTTTCTTAATCAATTTTTTTCCGAGAAATTCTAAAATTTTCGGTTCTCAATTCTCATTTGAAATTAGGGTTTTGAATTTTCTTTTAATTTTTGCAACTACTTAAGCGACGACCACTACTCAGTCTCTCTTGACAAATCCAACAAGTCAAGTTCAAGTTTCTTTGCCAAAAATCAATCCCAATACCCACATTTTCAAGCATCGATAGCATATTTCTTTTCGTAAAGTGGTTCTTGCCAGTAACTTATATTCTTACTTGGCTGGAAAGCTTAACCAGTGTGCCACGGATTCCACATAATCGTCACATATGTGACGCCATATATGGCTTAACTTAATAAATGCAATTAGCTTAAATAAATGCCACATTAATTAGTCATTAATTAAGCGGGCATCGAACGTTCAAATTTGAATTCTTTTCAAATTCTGGACTTGACTTCTTTTTGCATGTTATTTCTACTCAACTTCTGCTCAAGATTGAAAAAAATACTCCATAATAAAGGTGACACTTTATAGCAGCTAGCCAAATAACATTATAATTCTTCGTGTAATTATTTTTTCTATCAATATTTAATTACGAAATTAAAATTTTACTTTACAAAAGTTATGCATGAATATTAATTAATAATTTAACTGTTATATTAGTTAATTAATTGATTATAAATTTAGCTTATAATCAATTGGAGTTTAGAATAATAGTACTCCCAATTATTCTTGTCTCTTAATATCTAAAACTGGACCGAACACACTAGCATTCGAATTCCACAACAACATTAATTTTTTGCCAGACAAACAAGCCATATGCATCTTTCATAAAGTTCCTCACCTTTATAAACCCTTAGTATTCGAATTGATCCACAACAAATATCGATGTATTTTTTGTTTACATAATTTATTCAACGCGGACTATTGAATTATTAGTTACTTTAAGAGGCTATTTAAAGTATCTCCACTTCCTATTTTCTCAAGAAACACAAGTCTTATGGATATGTTTTCCCACCTTTTGTTACTTGCTCTTCTTTTGCCGGTCCATTGTTTAATGCATTGCACCGTAGCCTTTGTAACCGATACCAATATCGATCGCTCTTCACTTCTTGCCTTAAAATCTCATATCACATCCGATCCTCACAATTTATTGACAAAAAATTGGAGCAACGAAACATCTCTTTGTAACTGGATCGGAGTTACTTGTGATTCACGCAGTAACCGTGTGATCGGGTTGAATATTTCTAATATGCAACTCGTAGGCACCATTCCGCCTGAAATCGGAAATCTTTCTTCTCTCGTTTCACTAGACATGAACGAGAACTCCTTCTATGGTCCGATTCCTCCATCCATCTTCAACATGTCATCCATACAAATAATAACTTTATCCAGTAATGCTTTGTCAAGTAAGCTGCCAATTGACATGTGCATGCATAGTCTTCGTAACCTCAAAACGCTTAAAATATCATTCACTAAGTTGTATGGAGAAATACCATCGAGCCTGGGCCAATGTTCAAGCCTTGAAGCGCTTTCCTTGTACAACAACAGCTTGATTGGAGAGATGCCAAAAGAAATTGGAAACTTGACACATCTCACTCAGTTATTCCTTGGGTTCAACAGGTTAACTGGTATGGATATCTTCTTATCTCTATTTTTAATTTAATCTTGTCCCTCATGTTTTGTTTTTGTCGATCTATTTAGCATGCATGCATTATTTTGATTTTAGCAACTTATTTTATTTTATTTTTATCTTTTCTTGTGACTCGTAATCTTGTTATTTGTGACTTGAACTTTCGATCTATCGTTTGAAGTGTGTTTGTGTTTCGTTGTTGAACGTTAAGTTTCTAGACTTTGCGGGCAAGGTGCTGTTTTTTAAAATGAAACATAAAATAAAAAATTTTACGACGCTTTAGAGAGCCTTGAATAATTCACTAATCAGCTACAACAACAAAATTGCATATAAATGAAATTAGTGAAGTAATTAAATTTCTTTGCGAAATACTCCGTTTGGAGTTGGAATTTCTAGTGGAATCTATATTTTAATTACTTCAATTAATTCAACGCATGAAAATGACATACATGGAGTACTATTTATTTGTTTTTTATTTATGGAAACTCACTGCCATTATTTTAGTTTGCACCAGATAGATTCATATTCATTTGCAGAAGCCTAGGAAACCACACAAAACGAATAATCGTTTGAGAGAGTTATTATTATTCCACAGGTGATATTCCAAATGAGATTTGTCATCTTCGCATGTTAAATGCATTGTGGATGGAATCCAACAAATTGACTGGACCATTACCTCGAGACATTCAGAATTTGACTTCTCTTCGAGAGTTAGTTCTTTACGATAATACTCTTACTGGTATGTTTTACCTCTCTAGAACTCTTCTTTTTATGTATTCTTTATAGCGACCATTTTTTTATGAATTCTTTATTTTTGTAGGTAATATTCCTAAAGAAATTGGTTATCTTAGTAATTTAGAGACGTTAAGCATGGCATCCACCGGTTTTAATGGATCAATTCCAAAACAAATTGGAAACATGACAAACCTTCTTTATATATATCTTGAAGACAATGCATTAAGTGGTACGGTTTTGTTCTTTTTGTTAATCATTACTAGTATTATTGTTCTTGTTTTATCAATTCTATGGTTTACTATTGTTGTCACTTGTAACATTTTCTTATACATTTATAAGTATATATTGACTTTTGATTTTTCTATAGGTGGTATTCCACAAGAGATTGGCCAGCTTCATAAGTTACTAAATTTGTCCATTGATTCTAACAAGTTGACTGGCCCATTACCCCTGGCCTTTTTTAACATGTCTCATGTCCGGTTTATTTCCTTGAGACATAACACACTTAATGGGACATTGCCAAGAGAAATTGGGAACATGAAATCACTCCAAGAATTATACCTCATTAACAATACTTTAACCGGTAAGATTGTGTACACATACACACATTTTTATACTACATGTTTAACGGCTAAAATGACTAATTTTCATACTTTAATAGGTGTGATTCCAGATGAGATTGGTGGCCTTGATAAATTAGTTGAATTATACATGAATTCCAACAAGTTTATCGGCCATTTGCCTCCGGTCATATTCAACATGAAATCACTTACCGAATTATCTCTCGACAAGAATGATTTGACTGGTATATTATCATAAATCCTTAGTCAGTCAACCAACTAATCAGTCGGTTCAGTTATTAACCGAACTGACGAGTATATATATCTAACAAATACCAACTTGATATATATTACAGGTATCATTCCTAGAGAGTTGTTCACTGCCAACATTGAGAGTATTGATCTCTCCGGTAACCATTTTCAAGGCACCATACCTTCCACTGTTGAAACGTCCCTCAAGTTAACTTATCTCAACTTGGCAAATAACAGTCTCTCAGGCTTCATACCTTCCACCATTGGAAATCTCTACTCTCTCAAAACCCTAGTGCTCCACTCCAACAACTTCATTGGAGAGATTCCATCATCCATTTGCAAACTGAGTTCACTCCATTTTCTTCATCTATCATCCAACAGCCTGCATGGATCAATTCCAAAGTGTTTGGGAGAGCTAAGTAAATCCTTGCAAGTTCTGCATTTGAAGGAGAACAACCTTCATGGCCTCATTCCACCAACATTCCCAAAGGGTTGCGCTCTCAAGTCTCTGAACCTCAACGGCAATAACCTAGATGGAACACTGCCACAAACCCTAGGAAATTGTGGGAAGCTGCAAGTTGTTGACGTCGGAAGCAATGCGATACAAGATGGATTTCCCTTCTTGATGGAGCGTCTCGCTGATCTCCGGGTTCTTGTTTTGAGGGATAACAGATTCAATGGCAGTATGCATTTACCCATTGCTAATGGTGAGAGAACTAGTGATGCTCCATTTGTGAAGTTGCAAGTGTTTGATGTATCTCAAAATGAATTCAGTGGGCCCCTCCCAACTAGATATTTAACCACACTCCCAGCCATGATCAATGCCAAGGAAGATGTTTCAGACATTACTAACTGGTTCATCAAGTATGAGGAGTCAATGGAGTTTGTTTTGAAAGGCACAAATCAACCACTAGTGAGAATCTTGAAAACCTTCACCACTATTGACATGTCTGAGAACAAATTCTCCGGGAAGATTCCGGATTCCATAGGGAATCTTAATTCACTCAAGTACTTGAATTTGTCTCACAATAGTCTCACTGGGAAGATTCCATCATCCCTTGGAAGTGTGAAAGCATTGGAATCACTAGACTTGTCTTCAAACCGACTGAATGGTGAGATTCCTCGGCATTTAACGATGTTGAATTTTCTTTCTACGTTTAATCTTTCAGTGAATGATCTTGTTGGAGAGATTCCTCAGTCTGGCGGCCAGTTTCCAACATTCGATAACAAATCCTTCATTTCAAACTCGGGATTATGTGGACTTCCTCTAACAAAAAAATGCAAGCAAGATCCCATGGCTCCTCCTCAAGAAAGTGAGGATTCTAATTTTGTGGATGGATTCAGTTGGAGACCGGTGGTTTTGGGATATGGATGTGGTTTCATAATAGGAGCTTTGATAGGTTGTTTCGTAATGGAATATGGAAGCCCTAAATGGTTACTAGAAATTTTCGGTATTCAATAAGTTAATTTGAGCTTGTTTGAATGTAATCTAGGAAATATCTAATTCATGTTATTGCCAGTTTAATACAGTAACCTTTTTTTTCCCATTATGACCATTTCATGTGTAAAAATGCATCAAATAAGGAAAGAGTGAGTCAACTCATTGAGATCGCGGGAGAAGAAGAAAGAGTTAATGCAAGAGCATGACTAAGTCGAGTCACTCTGGGCAACAATGTGACTCGGCCAAGTCAGTTATACCATGTGCGGATCCAGCGTATCATAAGGTGGGGCAAATGCCCCTCCTCAAATAAATTAACCTATAGGAGTACTGTTTTATTGTCCAAATTTGTTAAATTATTTTATATTTGCCCTTCTTAAATTCTCAAATTCCCTTCAGTAACAATTTTGCCCCATTTATTTATATTCCTGCCTCTGTCTTATATGATAATTTTGGAAATAAACTTCCCTTTTGATGCCAAATCTGTAGGGCAATCTTTCTTTACCCTATATGTGATACACTTTTATGATTTGAATCCTATTACAATCGATATTGTTCAACACTACAAAATTTACAAATATGCCTACAGAGCTTTAAAATTAGGGAACAAAAATCAATACAATATCCAACAAATTAAATCCATAATCCATATTTTGGGAATACCAAGCAAGATAAGGAATTCGTAGAAGATTGATGAAGGCATGAAGCAGTGGCGGACGCAGGATTTCGACTCTGGGAGGTCCAATTTACAATTAACAGTAATGAGTACTTTTCGATATTTATCCTCACCGTAAGTAGTTGTATACGGATGGTTGGAAGTTACGAGATATATAGATGAATAATTAGTTCAAATAATAAAAGGGTGGTGACATTATATACTGTTACATTTTTTAGTTAAGTAAAAAATGATAAAGAGAGAAAAAAAATATAGAGATCATGCTTCCATTTTAATGGGAAGTATAAATAAGGAGATTTTTTTATTGCTGATTGTGGGTGAAAAAAAAATAATAAAGTGTGTGTATGTTAAAAGTAAAAGCTCGTGTATATTTGATAAAATGAGAAGTATTCTCCACAAGATTTTATAGAAGTGTTGGTATTTTTTTTATGTTAAATAAAAAATTGATAAAGTAAGAGATCTAGAGAGAGAAATTGAGATGATGTTATTTTTATTTTAATGAGAAGTAATAAATAAGAAGATTTTTTTATTGTAAGAAGTTAAAACTAAAAGCTTGTGTACTTGTAAACATGAGAAATATTAATAAAAAGTTAAATTCAGAGACTAAATACATTAGAAATTAGAAGTATTAATAAAAAAACTAAAATCAGAAAATAAATACATGAGAAGTATTAATAAAAAGTTAAATTCAGAGACTAAATACATGAGAAGTATTAATAAAAAATTAACATCACAGAATAAATACATGAGAATTATTAATAAAAAAAATTAAATTCATGCCTACTTTGTGCATGACAGGATCAGTAACTAACTGCGCATAAAGCATAAATAACTAAGGAGAAATCGAACCCTAAACCCTAAGAAGGAATTGAACCTGGATCACTCCAGTGGATGACTAAAGAGCCAGCCACTTGCGATATTGGAAAATTATGTTAACTAATGGTATGTATAGTAATAATTTTGAAAGTTGGGGGTTCCATGGGACCCAGGCCCCATTGTAGGTCCGCCGCTGGCACAAAGCAACTCGATTCAACCATACGAGCATAATACCATCTATTCAGAACGTCATCAATTTATATTGTTTAATTTCACAAATTAAATTTTTTGTCACTCATACAATCGCATAGACCAAGCAAGATTGCAGTAATCCCCACACAAGAGAAAATAGTCGAATGCAGTGTGCAAAGTCCTAAGCTAGGTACGTGTATTAAAGTATAAGAATATTGTACGAGACATTCTTTTAGGCGTAATATTTAGACAAATGATGTTTAATAAGTTAAGTGGAAGAAAATAAATGATTTAACGATTTATGAAGAATAAGACTTACATACGGTGTGACGGAGAGATTACTTTTTCTTTTTAGAATAAAACTACAAAAATGTCTCTGAATTATGAGTTTATCTCTCTCATAGTCCATGAATATCGTCAATAGTTCTTGGATTAAGGGTTTATTTCAAAATTGGTCATTTTGCCTATTTTTTATCTGAAAATGCCCTTTTGAGCATATAGGCAATTTCATCTTTTCACAATTTAAATGTTTCAATATGATATTATTTCAAGAGTGAACTACAAAAATAGTCAATGGACTATATGTTTATATCGCCAATGAACCCTGGACTTTAAAAATATTCTCAGACAACCCTGGACTAAGCGTTTATCTCGAAAATGGTCCTTTTTCACTGTTTCGTGACGAAAATACCCTTTTGGGGAGTTTTGGGGGGTTTGGGCAATTTGGTCTTTTTACATTTTAAATATGATATTATTTCATTGATGTACTAAATCTGATATTATTTCAAAATTATCATTCTTCTTCCCTTTTGCCACCATTCACTTTGTTCATTTATTTCAATATTAGATTTAATTTTATAAAATTAAATTTTAAATTTCGATTTTTAAATATCAATAAATTTTTTTAATTATTAAAATTACTATTAAATAACAAATTAATAGTTTTAATCAATATTTGATAGTGTCTAATATTTAATCAATAAGGTACGACGACGCCTTAATTTTAATCAATATTTAATAGTTTTAATCATAAATATATCATACAACACAATATATTCCGAAATAAATATGCATCTAATGTATAGGAGAATTTGACTAAAAATATTATGAAGTTGACTAAAAATTTGATACTACTAATAATTTGATATAGGAGAATTTTTGATGAAATTTTCTAGTTAATTTTGATTGTTTTCAAATTAATAAACGAAGATTATATTAGTCTTATATTAGATGCATATTTATTTCGGAAAAAATCGTGTTATATGATCTTTTTATGATTAAATATTAGACTCTATCAAATATTGATTAAAACTATGGCGTCATCGTACCTTATTGATTAAACATTAGACACTATCAAATATTGATTAAAACTATTAATTTGTTATTTAATAGTAATTTTAATAATTAAAAAAATTATTTATATTTAAAATTTGAAATTTGAAATTTAATTTTATAAAATTAAATCTAATATTGAAATAAAGAAACAAAGTGAAGGGTGGCAAAAGGAAAGAAGAATGATAATTTTGAAATAATATCAGATTTAGTACATTACTGAAATAATATCAGATTTAAAATGTAAAAATACCAAATTGCCAAACCCCCCAAAAGCCCTTAAAAGGGTATTTTCGTCACGAAACAGTGAAAAATGACTATTTTCGAGATAAACGCTTAGTCCAGGGTTGTCTGGGGATATTTTTAAAGTCCTTGGTTCATTGGCGAGATAAACGCATAGTCCATGGACTATTTTTGTAGTTCACTCTTATTTCAATGATAAACTAAATCTGATATTATTTCAAAATTATCCTTTTCTTCACTTTTCCATCCTCCACTTTGTTTTTTTTATTTCAAATATTATATTTAAATTAATAAACTTAAATTTAAGATTTTGATTTTTAAATATCAATAAATTATTCTAATTAAAATTATTAATTAATGTATTCTTTTTCATCTCATAGCTATATATATAGAAATAAAACTATACAGCCAACTCACACAAAACTTTTATAAGTTAAATACATAAATTAATAATTTTAATTAAAATAATTTATTGGCATTTAAAAATCCATATTTTAAATTTAATTTTATAAAACTAAATCTAATATTGTATTAAAAAAATAAAGTGAAGGATGGCAAAGTGAAAAAGAACATAATTTTGAAATAATATCAGATTTAGTACATCATTGAAATAATATCATATTGAAACAGTTAAAATGTGAAAAGATGAAATTACCCAAATGCTCAAAATGGCATTTTTGGATAAAAATAGCCAAATAGACCAATTTCGAAATAAACTCTTAGTCCAGGGACTACTGGTGATATTTTTAAAGTCCATGAACTATGAGCGAGATAAACTCATATCAAATACTCCCTTCGTCCCGGATGTTGGGAAATAAACACAGGCAATCACGAATATAAAAGGAGAATGAACACAACGAATTGTTTACCCAGTTCGATACAAAGTGTATCTACGTCTGGGGGCGATGCCAAGCCAGGGATTTCACTATATAATTTCAGGATGATTTTACAATGAGGGGACACCTCTATTTATAAGCAAAATAGAGAACCCTAATTCTAGTCAAACTAGGAAACATATTCCATAAGGAAATATCTTCTATGGAATAAATCTATCACAAGGAAATATACTTCTAGGAAACAAATCCTAAATATGGTAGGAGATTAGGCTCCATAATTAACAATCTCCCACTTGGAGACTAACAACTCCTACGCCACCATATCCTCGTGATCTCATCCCTGCATCCGCTTAGCATCGCCTAACCTTCTCTTCAAGTTTCAAGGCCAATTGAAGCTATGCATAGCTTCAATTTCTCTAAGGTCACCACCTTAGTAAACATGTCTGCTGGATTCTCACTTCCAAGTATCTTCTCAAGTTGCAGGATTTTCATCTCCACTAGGTGTCGAATGTAATGATACTTCAACTCCACATGCTTTGTCCTAGAATGAAACGCTGGATTCTTTGCCAAGAAAATAGCACTCTGACTATCACTGTAGAGTCTGCTACTCTTGTTCTCCTTACCAAGTTCATCTAAGAAACTTTGCAACCACACCATCTCCTTGCTTGCCTCCGTCGCGGCTACATATTCAGCCTCCGTAGTAGACAAAGCAACGGTCTTCTGCAACTTAGAAGTCCATGAAATAGCAGTACCACCATAAGTAAATACATACCCGGTTGTACTTCTTCTCCCATCAAGATCATTGGACGCCAAGTCTGCATCCACATAACCTGCCAACTCGACATTCTTGCCATTGAAACATAAGACTCTTTCTGTAGTACCTCTCAAGTATCTAAGGATCCATTTAACTGCTTCCCAATGTTGCTTGCCCGGATCACCCATGAACCGACTCACTACTCCAACTGCTTGTGCAATATCCGGCCTCGTACACACCATTGCATACATAATACTGCCAATTGCTGAAGCATAAGGAACTTTCTTCATCTCAGCACGTTCTTCTTTTGTACTCGGCGACTCCTTCTTCGATAGCTTGAAGTGACTGCCCAAAGGCACACTTACTGGCTTCGAATTATCCATGTTGAATCTTTCCAAAACCTTACCAATGTAAGCAGCTTGCGAAAGATACAATTTTCCTGCCGCCTTGTCACGCTCGATTCTCATGCCCAAAATTTGATTAGCCTCTCCAAGATCTTTCATGGAGAATCGTTCAGACAATTGCCTTTTCAACTTATCCATCTCCTTTGGATCACCTCCTGCGATCAACATATCATCAACATATAATAACAGGATAAGATAGCTCTTGTCAAACCTCTTGTAGTAACAACAATGGTCAGCATAGCATCTTTTATAGCCAATCTCCATCATGAATCCATCAAACTTTTTGTACCACTGCTTTGGAGCTTGCTTTAAACCATACAAGCTCTTCTTCAACTTGCACACAAGATTTTCCTTTCCTTTTACTACGAATCCCTCAGGCTGTGTCATGTACAACTCATCCTCCAAATCACCATGAAGGAATGCCGTCTTTACATCCATCTGATGTAACAATAGATTTTCTGCAACTACCATACTCAACACTAAACGAATAGTAGTCAATTTCACAACAGGAGTGAAGACATCTGTATAATCAATACCGTATCGTTGCTCAAATCCCTTGACAACCAGCCTAGCCTTGTAGCGCTTGCTACCATCAGCTTCACCTTTGATTCGATAGACCCACTTGCAATGCAATGCCTTTTTCCCTTTTGGAAGTTCCACAAGCTCCCATGTGCCATTCAGGAGAAGAGAGGCAAACTCGTCATCCATGGCAATTTTCCACCTTCGTTTATCAGGGCCTTCTCCTGCCTCTGCATAACACTCAGGTTCACCACCATCAGTAAGTAACAAATAGTAATTAGAGGGCGAGTACCTATCAGGTGCACGTCGCTCTCTAGTCTGTTTAGGCAGCGGAATAATCGGTGGTGGAGTGCTTGGTTCTTCTTCAAGCACCTCTTCAGCATTCTGACTCTCCTTGCTCCCACTCGAGTTTGAGATGTCTAGCTCGACCACTTGGGGCTCAGAACTGCTGGAACTCGACGCCTCCAATCTATCCTTGTACAATACTTGTTCATTGAAAACGACATCTCTACTGCGAATAACCTTACGGTTTTGCTCATCCCAGAGTCTATAACCGAACTCATCGCCTCCATAACCAATGAACGTACACTTAATAGATTTGGCATCCAACTTACTTCTCTCAACAGAACTAACATGAGCATAAGCAACACAACCAAAGATACGTAGGTAAGATAGATTCACCTCTTTTCTTGTCCAAACCTCCTCGGGTATCCGAAACTCCAACGGAACTGATGGACCTCTGTTGATTAGGAACGCAGCTGTGTTGACTGCATCTGCCCAAAAATTCTTTGGCAATCCACTTTTCAACCTCATGCATCTTGCTCGCTCATTCAACGTTCTGTTCATGCGCTCCGCGATTCCATTCTGCTGTGGAGTTCCTTTCACAGTCTTCTCCATGCGAATTCCATTCTCTGCGCAAAACTTCTTGAACTCTGCAAGTTCATATTCTCCTCCATTATCGGATCTTAGACACTTCACCTTCAGCCCGGTTTCAGTTTCAACAAGGGCTTTCCACTTTCTGAAAGTATCAAACGCATCAGATTTACTCTTCAGAAAATAAACCCATACCTTTCGAGTAGAGTCGTCGATGAATGTCATATAATATTCAGAGCCTCCTAGGGACTTCACAGGTGCTGGTCCCCATAGATCGCTATGGACCAACTCCAACTTCTGCGTCTTCAATTTTCTGCCTCCTCTTGAGAAACTCACCCTTTTCTGTTTCCCAAACACGCAATCCTCGCATAGGCCAACTTCAACTGTTTTCAGGCCCGGCAGTAAACCTTTTGAGCACATTATCTTCATCCCTTTCTCGCTCATGTGGCCAAGACGACAATGCCACAAATCTGCATTATTTGCTTCACTTGCAAGATCAATGCAATCTTTGGAGTTAGTTGTGGTATACAACGTACCCTCCTTCTTACCTCGAGCTACTATCATAGCTCCCTTGGTAATCTTCCAATTGCTGCAGCCAAATGTTACCGTGTACCCTTCTGCATCAAGCTGCCCAATCGAAATCAAGTTTCTCTGTAATCCAGGAATGTGTCTGACTCCATTCAGTTTTATTACGGATCCATTGGATGTCACTACCTTCACGTTTCCCTTTCCCACGATATCTAAGGGCTCGTCATCAGCCAGATATACTTTCCCTAAATCGCCAGAAACGTAGTTTTCCATTACCTCCACATTGCTGCATGAATGGAACGACGCTCCAGAATCCAATACCCACGATTCCATCGGACTACTCACACTTAGGACCAACGCCTCGCCATCGTCATCTGACATGGTAGCGTTTGCTGTATTCTTCTCTTTCTGATCCTTATTCTTATATTTCTTCGGTGCCTCACACTGATTTCTAAAGTGTCCAAACTCATCACAATTCCAGCATTTAACTCGATCCAAATCCTTCTTGGATTGGCTCCTTCCTCTGGATTTTGATCTTCCACGATTTTGCCTTCCCTTCGATCTGCCTCTCTGTTCTGTACTCAATACTGAACCAGAAGTAGAAGATCCTGATTCTTTCCGGCGAACTTCCTCACCAATCATCAGATCTCTTACTCTGTCAACTGTTAGGTTTGTCTCTGCAGCAGTAACTGCTGTCACTGTGCCAGCCCAACTCTCAGGCAGGGACGATAGCAAAATTAGGGCACGAATTTCATCAGCGAATTTAATATCAACAGAGTTCAGTTGCGAAGTAATCATGTTGAACTCGTTGAGATGTTGTTGCACCTCCTTTCCCTCTTGCATTCTAAAATTAAACAATCGTCTAATCAGATGTACCTTGTTTGCCGTTGATGGTTTCTGATACATATCCTCCAAGATCTTCATCATCTCCTTCGTCGACTTTGCTGCAGTCGTGTGATAAGCCACCTCCTTGGACAACGATAGCCTAATCGCGCTCATCGCTTTTCTGTCCAGCAGCTCCCACTCCTCCGGTTCCATCTTTTCGGGTTTGGCTTTTAAAGGTTTCCACAAATCTTTACCGTACAGGTAATCCTCAATCTGCATCTTCCAAAATCCGAAATCAGATCCGTCAAACTTCTCTACAGCAATCTTTCCGTCGATCCCCATCGTGATTTCTGCCTCTCAAAACCCTAGGCTCTAGATACCAGTTGTTGGGAAATAAACACAGGCAATCACGAATATAAAAGGAGAATGAACACAACGAATTGTTTACCCAGTTCGATACAAAGTGTATCTACGTCTGGGGGCGATGCCAAGCCAGGGATTTCACTATATAATTTCAGGATGATTTTACAATGAGGGGACACCTCTATTTATAAGCAAAATAGAGAACCCTAATTCTAGTCAAACTAGGAAACATATTCCATAAGGAAATATCTTCTATGGAATAAATCTATCACAAGGAAATATACTTCTAGGAAACAAATCCTAAATATGGTAGGAGATTAGGCTCCATAATTAACAACTTTTACTAAAATATGAAATGACTCTAATACTATGGAAATGGAACGTACCACAATGACAAAATGACTATTACCATGGAACGGAGGGAGTATATAACTATATATTTAATTTTTTTGCGTTTCCCTCATGATTTGCTTTTGGCGATCTATTTAAGCCTTCATGTTTTTGTTCTTAGGACACTTCTTAAAAGGTCCCACCTAATGGAGTAGAGGTTGCACTTTATATTGCTTGCACGTTTACTAATTTTCGATATGAATCTCAATAATCTTCCCCATATACAAAGACCAGAAGACCAAGACAGGCCACCACATGTCTTGATCGACCGGAGAACGTGCAAGCAATCGACCTGTTCCCAAGCTACATGGGTTCGTTGAACCTTGGCTCTGATACTTGTGTTGTCTGGAATTCGGTCAATTGCTTGCATGTTCTCCGGTGTTTCTGTGTGAACTCGATCAACGCGTGTGATCTTTGTCTTGTGGTCTTGATTTGAGAGAAATACTGTTGAGGTTAAAATCATCCCAAATATCTTCCTCCTCTATTTTTTAAAGTTAATGTGACCCACTTACTTACATCTTCTGCCTCAAAGTATCGATTGTGTGGGTCATCTAAAATCTCCGTGTGAATTGGAGGATCTAGCTCAAGCTCTTCTTGTAGTGGGGCCTTCCTCCCAAAGTTCTTTTTTCTTCTCATATTGTGTTGTCAAGGCTGACATCACATCAGACTGTTCATAGAAGGTGGGATATTCATAATTGAGAGGTAGTATTGTGCCACAAGAATGGTTCATCATCATCAGAATCTCTTAGTATCGTAAATTACTGATGTCATTGGACCAAGTATCGTGATTTGTTGGGTATCAATAAGTAGAAGCCTACTGCATAATAAGGTCCAAACAATTTGGGCCTTGTCGCCATTATTAGAAAGAAATGCAAAATGGGCTTTGATTTTCCATCCCAACCTTCCACCAATTTTTGCATTTCACTCCAATTGAGTCTTTTTTCCATTTCGAGAAGTTTGTTCATAGTCGAGTCATTTCCATATATGATAATTTTTTCCTCTTTCTTATTTTACTCTCTTTTACTTTATTCTCTCTACTTTATTCACTTTATACTTTATTCTCTCTACATTTTCATTTCTCTTACTTTTTAACTATTTATTTAACACACCCAACATTCATTTCTAACTCCGTGCCAAAAAGTTCCGCATCAACTATGAAGAAACGGAGGGAACAGTAATTAGAAAAAAAGAACAGCAGATCTTATCATAAAACTAACACTAGTTTAGTTGATTTATATCATCGGCGTTGTTAGAATTTCTAGGGGAATCCATATTTAATTACTTGAATTCATTCAACGCACAAAAATTAGATACTTCATCCGTCCCATAAAAAATGTTATACTTGTAGGACGACACGAGATTTTAGGAGGTTTTGTTTCGTGTGTTAAATGAAGAGAAAAAATATAATTTTTATATTAATGTGAGAAAGAACTTTTTTAAAAATAGAAATGTGACATCTTTTGTGGGACGAACTAAAAAGGAAAGTGTGACATCTATTGTGGGACGTCCCTCCGTTCTATAATAACAAAATGACTCCACTAATATGGAAGGGAAGGAGTATTTGATTTACTTATTTTTATTTGTAGAAACTCACTGCCGTTATTTTAGTGCACCAGATAATTCATGTTAATAAATTGTTTTCACAGGTGATATTCCAAAAGAGATTGATCATCTTCACCTGTTAAGTTCACTGTGGATGGAATCTTATAAATTTACAGGACCAGTACCTCAAGATATATGGAACTTAACGGCCCTAGAAAAATTAGTCCTCTACAATAATAATTTAACTGGTTAGTTATATATTTACCTCTCCAGACTTTTTATTTTTTTATTTTTTATTTTTTTATATCATATTACATTGTTATTGTGTCGAAGTTTAAGTACTTAAAATCATCTTAGGTGTAAATATATCTAGAAAAATATTATATCTTACATATTACTAATTTTTTTTTATGAATTATGTATTCCACAGGTAACATTCCCAAAGAGATTGGTCATCTTAATAATGTAGAGATGTTAAACATGGCATCCACTGGATTTGATGGATCAATTCCAAAAGAAATTGGAAACATGACATCCCTTCACTCTATATACCTTGATAACAATGCATTAAGTGGTATGGTACTGTTGTTTTTGTTAATCATCATCATCATCATCATCATCATCATCATTATTAAATTATTATTATTATTATTATTATTATTATTATTATTATTATTATTATTATTTATTTATTTATTTATATCAATTGTATGGTAGGGAGTTTAAAATTAGAGTATATATTGACATTTGATCATTCTACATTGTTATAGGTGCTATTCCACAAGAAATTGGCCAGCTTGATAATTTACTAGTGTTGTCCATTGATTCTAACAAGTTGACGGGCACTTTACCGTCGACTTTTTCTAACATGTCTTTCAGTGAATTATATTTCATTAAGTCATAACATGCTTAATGGGACATTGCCAAACGAAATTGGCAACATGAAAGCACTCCAAGAGTTATACCTCATTAACAATAGTTTAACCCGTAAGAATCCATTTATCTATAGTATATGTATGCACACATTTTTATAGGTGTGATTCCAGAAGAGATTGGTGGGCTAGATGAATTAATTATATATTATACTTGTGTTCCAACAAGTTTATCAGCCATTTGCCTCTAGTGATATTCAATATGAAATCACTTACTGAATTATCTACCTAACTAATACTATCTTGATATATATTTCAGGTATCATTCCTGGAGAGTTGTTCACTGCCAACATTGGGAGTATTGATATCTCCAATAACCATTTTGAAGGCTTCATACCTTCCACCATTGAAGCATCCCATGACTTAACTTATCTCCACTTGGCAAATAACAGACTATCGGGCTTTATACCGTCCACCGTTGGAAATCTCATCTTCCTAACAACCCTAATGCTTTACTCCAACAACTTCATTGGAGAGATTCCCTCATCCATTTGCAAATTGAGATCCCTCCAATTCCTCCATCTATCAGACAACAGTCTGCACGGCTCAATACCAAAGTGTTTAGGAGAGCTGAGTAAATCCTTGCAGGTTCTGCATTTGAAGGGAAATAAATTTCAGGGCCTCATTCCTCCATCCTTTCCCAAGGGCTCGCTCTCGAGTCTCTGAACCTCAACAGCAATAACCTAAAAAGAATACTTCCACAAACCCTAGGAAATTGTGGGAAGCTGCAAGTTCTTGATATCGGAAGCAATGCAATACAAGATGGATTTCCCTTTTGGATGGAAGATCTCGTTGATCTCCAAGTCCTTGTTTTGAGAGATAACAGATTCAATGGTAGTATGCTTCTACCCATTGCTTATGGTGAGATAAGTAATGATGCTCCATTTGTGAAGTTGCAAGTGTTTGATATATCTCAGAATGAATTCAGTGGGCCCCTCCCAACTAGATATTTAACCACCTTCCCAGCCATGATGAATGCCAAGGAAGATTTTTCAGAAAAGAGTAACTGGTTCCGCAAATATGAGGAATCAATGGAGTTTGTTTTGAAAGGCACAAATCAACCATTGGTCAGAATCTTGAAAACATTCATCACCATTGACATGTCCAAGAACAAATTCTCCGGGAAGATTCCGGATTCCATAGGGAATCTTAATTCGCTCAAGTACTTGAATTTTTCTTACA
This sequence comes from Salvia hispanica, assembly GCF_023119035.1. NCBI lineage: Eukaryota > Viridiplantae > Streptophyta > Magnoliopsida > Lamiales > Lamiaceae > Salvia > Salvia hispanica. The sequence continues at coordinate 25,710,281 of NC_062965.1, forward strand.
ACAGTCTCACTGGGCATATACCATCATCCCTTGGAAGTGTGAAAGCACTGGAATCATTGGACTTGTCTTCAAACCGCCTGAATGGTGAGATTCCTCGGAAGCTGACGATGTTGAATTTTCTTTCAGCGTTAAATCTTTCAGTGAATGATCTTGTCGGAGAGATCCCTCAGTCTGGCGGACAGTTTTCGACATTTGATAACAGCTCCTTCATTCGGAACTCAGGCTTATGCGGATTTCCTCTAACAAAAAATTGCAAGCAAGATCCCATGGCTCCTCCACAAGAAAGTGAGGATTCTAATTTTGTGGATGGATTTAGTTGGCGACCGGTGGTTTTGGGATACGGATGTGGTTTCGTAATAGGAGTTTTGATGGGTTGTTTTATAATAAAATATGGAAGCCCTAAATGGTTACTGCAACCAATTTTCGGTGTTCAGTAACTTTAAGAGTCTGTTTCTTCATGTAATCCTCCGTGAAATATCTAATTCTATATTATAGTCGGTTTAATTTAATAGTACGTGTTATGATTCTGAATTCACAAAGTTTAGAGTACAAAAAGTTAGACCTAACCCAATGAGATCATCTAGAAAAGGAGAAAGAGTCCAAAGACTAGACCGAATCACCCCGAGTTAGTTATTACAGGGAAATTGTAGAATAAACTTGTCTTTGGACTCCAAATCTTTTCCTTACCTTGGATAGACATTATGCGATTTGAATCCTATCACAAATTAATGTTGCTCAACACTATATCCCACAAATCCATAATCCATATTCTCTACATCCGCCATAAAATGTCAAAATGAAGTATTTTAAAATTAATCAATGCTCCATGGGGTTGGCCCGAAATAAGATATTTCTTGTTATTCCGAGTTGAAATAATGAGAATTTATGTGTATTCATTTTTAGATACAAATTTTGCAATTGGATCAAATGAAAACTATCTCAAAAATAGAACTTGAGAATTTATGCTTGACAACGTAAAATATACTCCCTCCGTCCCAATCTAAGTGAGACATATTCCTTTTTGGTAACCTAAGTGAGACATTTCCTTTTTGGGAATAATTAAATCACTCATATATTCTACTTTATCCTCTTATTGCTCATACTTTACCTCCTTTCTCTTTCTTTCTCTCTTTACCTTCTCTCTTTCTACTTTATTCTCTTTTTTTTTTTTAACTTTATCCTTTTTTTACCCTATTCTTTCTTTCTCGTCTCACTTAGGCTAGGATAGAAACACCATTACTTTGACAACACACAACAACAAATCAATTGCTCATACTTACTCAATATTTTTAGAAATCATTAAAAATCTGACTTAACTTCACCAGTTGCCTAGTTTTCAACACTCAATTGAGAATAAACATAAACAGTGTTTTCACACTAATTCTCATAGTCATCATAGTTGAGTTATCATTATAATATTTTTATTGTGGACTCCAAACTAAAATAACCCGATATGATGATCAAATGTCTCTAATAGTCTCATGACTATCACAAAAAATTAATACATGAAGTATTGTCTTCTTGAAAATTTCAAAGTCAATTCACTTTTGTCCATGGAGGGGCCCTGTATTAAATTGCCAGTTTAATCCATGAATTGTCTTCTTTGAAAGTTCTCAAGGTTGACCGTGGCAGACAATCTGGTCCAGTTCACTCCTAAAAACCACTAGCACATTAAACCGTCGCGAATCGGTGGAACCGACCGGTCCAACCGTGAACTGATTTTTCACTTTACAATATACTCCCTCCGTTTCGCCATAGTTGAGGCGGAATTTTTGGGCACGGAATTTTAGAAATAAATGTTGGGTGTGTTAAATAAATAGATAAAAAAGTAAGAAAGATGAAAAGGTAGAGAGAATAAAGTATAAAGTGAATAAAGTAGAGAGAATAAAGTAAGAGAGAGTAAAGTAAGAAAGAGAAAAAAAATTACCAAATATGGAAATGACTCAACTATGAAGAAACTTTCCTAAATGGTAAAATGACTCAACTATGGCGAAACGGAGGGAGTAATTTTTTAAAATTTGTTATTGCTAGAACTTGAACACATGACCTCATATCTAAATACAAACTTACCACTCCACCACATGGTCATTTTGAAATATTTTATGAATATTAATTATTCTTATACATTAAATCTAAAATTCTTTTTCCACCAAAACTAATACTCCCTCCGTCCCTAAAAGTTTGTCCCATTTTCCATTTCTGTCCGTCCCACAAAATTTGTCTCATTTCACTTTTTACCATTTTTGATAGTGGACCTCATATTCCAATTATCAGACAAAAGCAACAGTTAAATGCCTTGACCAGGAGACGGGTTGTGTTCGGATCGTTGACTGCAACAGACATTTGATATTGTCCGCTTTGGGTCTAGCTCACACGGATTTTTTTTAGGTCATTCCCCTAAAGGCCTCCCCCCTCAAACCAATCACATCGGGAACAGACAGACTACCACTTGTTCGGATATCTGATTGTCGACTGCAACAGATGTTTGATATTGCCCGCTTTGGGTCAAGCCCGCACGGATTTGTTTTTGGGTCACTTTCCAAAAGGCCTCAAACTGATCGGGGTTGGATCGAAATTATATACATTCCAACTTGCCTCAGACTCTCGATGTGGGATGAGTTTGTACGCAACAGGCTGCGGGAGTAAAAATTTATCAAAACAACATTTGACTTTTATCAGTACTACTATATAATAATATTATTATGTGCACAAATTCAGAGTTTGAGTAATTCTGCTTTGATTAATTTATCCAAACACAAGGAATTCCACATCGGAAATTTGAGGCTAATTTAGCAAATTTGGACTTTGAATCTCATTGCCCAAAGTCATTAACCCGGATTGTGATTTGCTTCAACTGATTTTTGTTAATGTCAAATATTTTTCTATATATATGTGGCTGAACACTTGTTTTCTTCAATATGTGCATGCAAATTAAAACTGAGTAAGTAGTTTCAATGCATTTCTTTTTGACATTTTTGCTGATTATGCTTCATGTGATTTTCTCATAATGTGTGAGAAATCCATTCTCTGCCCTTGATATTTCTCTCTCGGGTCAAACCCCTTCATTGTCACACACATCTTTTGGTGTTCATGACTATGTATCATCGCCACCGCCGTCTCCGACCCTTGAGTTTCCACTACCGCCAACTTGGACTAAAGCAAAGAGAGGCTCTCGCTGGCCAGACCTTCCTCTGCCGTCAGAAGTAAGAAGACGTCTTCTAGAAGTAATGCTTCGACGACCACCTCCGCCACCTCCACCAAGTTGTTTGCCAGATTGTCGTCACTAGTATTGTTGTGTCTAGAGTTTCTTTATGTCAAAATTTACGTCTATGTACACATACACCCACCATGCACGCTCTTCTTCATACTGTAACATCGATCAATTTTAATATTATATATAGTCTTCAATCCTTGATGGATTCTTGCCTTGATTCCTGCTTTCAATTGTGAAGTATTTTTGCCAACGACTAGTTACCCCTTATTCCGATGAAAATTGTCCATGGTCAGCACCGTCCCAACTTCGTAGTGAATTTGTTACTTTGCTCCGACTTTTTTATCAATGTTATAAAAATTGGATTCAATTAACTATTCGTTTGGTTATGTTGTTAGATTACTAGTACTTCCTCCGTCCCTCTGTAGTAGAAGCATTTCTTTTCGGCATGAGATTTAAGAAAAAATGTTTTAAATGAGCTAAGTAAAATGTGAATTCTTTTATAATAAAAAAAGGAATTCTAAAATTTAGCAATTTTATTAAAAGGACTTTTTAAAATTGAATTTTATTTTCCTTTTTATTTGGCTAAACAAATACTCAATGGAATTTCCAATACTAATTGATCATGTTGTGACTTTTTGGTTTAATACGGAACAGTTAATAAATAATTCATAAACTGGTTAAAATCGTATGTAAAATGAATTGTTACATAAATTTGTTATAAAGTTAAATTTCTATTATACGAAATGATATTGTATTTGTATAAGTTCTTTCGAAAATTAAAAACAAACTTATGATGTCCTACTCATAGTAGTTAGTTCGTAAAAAATGGATAGGGGAATAATTGTAGATTCAAAGCATAACGGTTTAAACATTTTAAATACTTCAAAAATTGAGCTCGCAAATTTAACACTGTTTAAATATAAAAATCACTCGGTTCCAAATTATTTTATCTCAATTCAATAATAATTCAATTAAGTTAGATTTATTAATACATTAAACTATAAAAAATTTAAAATTGAATTGTAATTCGGTTCCCGGTTATAAATCGGTCGGTTCTAGTTAGAACCGAAACCGGTACAAGAACCGAAACTGATTCTAATTCCCGGTTCTTCAATTAACCGGCCGGTTCCGATTTCGGTTCCAGATGACCAAGAACCGAGTGAACCTTTTAAGCACCCCCAATTGGAATTGTGTATTGATTTTATTTCATTAGCTTAACGCATAAATTTGTTTTGATAAGAGTTAGGTATTGGAAAAGAAACACAAATAAAGGGAGGAAAATGTGAAAATTGAAAATACAATGCATAGTGTCGCATATTGCTTTGGTTGTTTTCTTTTCAAGTATGCTTCAGTAGTATCGCGAGATGAAGCCCGTTGGTTTTTATAGTTGGAAATGTTGTGATATATCTAATTAATACCAGCAATAACTTGTCGGAAGCTGCAAGAAAGTGAGGGTTCTAATATTGTTGATGGATTCAGTCGGAGACCCGTGGTTTTGGGATATGGATGTGGTTTCATGTTATTTGAAGCTGAAGATGTGATCAGATCATAAGCTGGAAGAAGAGTTTTGAAGAGAAGAGGCTGAATATCTCATTCATCACTAATAGTGTACAACAGCCGTCAGATCTCAATTAAAATTGAGATTGAATCTTAGCCGTAGGATTACAAATGTTGACTAAGATGGACTATTGCTTTTGATTTTAGTTAACTGGGATATTTTCATCTCCCTCACTTGTACATTTCCTTCTGAGAAGATTGAATAATACGATTCATTCAATTTCCCTAATATTCTCTCTCAATTCTCTCACACAAATTACACACTGCTATTAACAATTGGCGCCGTCTGAGGGAGATCGCCGACGCAAGGTTAATCGAGTTCGAATTGCAGTCGGATCCACGATTAAAGATGGCTTCTCGTTTCGAAGCTGAGAAATTCACGGGCAAGAACGACTTCGGCCTTTGGAGGATGAAAATGCGAGCTATGTTGATTCAACAAAGGCTTTCATCGGCGTTGGCATCCGAGAGCGATGAAGCGAAGGAGAAGGAGGTTCTTGACGAGAAAAGTCGACAAAAGAAGGACGAAATTGAGGCAAAAGCTCACAGTGCTGTTGTGTTATACCCAGGAGATAAAGTGCTGAGAGAAGTGTTGAAAGAAAAAAGTGCGGCTAGCATCTTAAAGAAATTGGAGGATCCATATATGACGAAATCGCTTGCAAATCGTATGTTCATGAAGCAGCGACTATATTCCTACAGATTCACAGAGGAGAAAGGAATATTGGAGCAGATAGAGGATTTCAACAAGGCGATCGATGACCTTGAAAACATCAACGTCTCGTTGGAAGATGAGGACAAAGCGATTCTCCTATTGAATGCGCTCCTAAAGTCTTATGATCAGATGCGCGATGCGATTCTATATGGTCGAGACAAATCGATCACTCTTCTTGAAGTTCAGTCAGCTATGAGGGCCAAGGAATTGCAGAAACAAGGGATGAATGCAGGGGATTCCATGGCTGAGAGCTTGAGTGTAAAGAAATTCAAGAAGAAATTTGGGAAGAAGGATCAAGAAAATGGCAAGGGCTCGGCAAGTGACAAGAAATAAACACGCTCGTGTCACTGGTGCAAGAAGCCGGGGCACTTGAAGTCGGATTTTGCACTATTTTAAGGCCGTTATTTGGTCCGTTTTTTTATGTCAAAATCACTGTACACGTCCATTATTTGCATATTTTGTCTATTTTGGTATTTTGACGTGTTTTGTGATAAATGTGCATATTTGAGCCGAAAAAGGGAGCCAAAACGCAAAGTCTGGAAATCTAGAGTCAGACGGCGACCGGCGACCGCCGGCGCCGGTGGGCAGAGCAATGCACCGGTCCGCCTCGGAAAAATACGCTTGGAAGAGATGTTTCACCCGGCGACCGCCGGAAGTCATGCGGCGGTCCGCAGCTGGAGAAACAGACTCCCTGGACTCCAACGCGGCGACCGCCGGCCAAGGTGCGGCGGCCCGCCGGAGAAAGGCGGCGAATCCGAGATGCCCTAGATTTGCTCCAAGATTTGCCATATTTTGAAGATTTTTTCCTTTTACAACAAGGAATGGCTTTCCCCTATAAATAAGACCTCAAGCTTCATCAAAAAGAGAGACCTTCTACTTGTAAAAATCATTCATAGAGATGAAAAGCTAGAGTACTTCACTTGTGCAAGGAATTGGAGAAGGATTTCAAGAACATCAAGAACGACAAGGATTCAACCTACGGGTTTTATTTGCTTTAGTTTTATGTTCCAATTTTCTTCCCTTCAATTATGTGTTTAGCTTATTTCATCATGTGTAACTAAACTCATAGGATTCTAGGGATGTGTTAGTAACGACTTTGGTTATATAATTCTTTTTTCTATTTAATATCCATTTTGTTTTTACTTTGTTTCTTCCCTAAGTAATTCTGATGCTTCATGATTGAGTGACACAATCGTGTATGATTTAATATAACTTGCTTCATAACTGTGAGAGAGTTCTAGCGAGTTAGATCCACTTAGTAGACACTACAGTTAACTTCCCTTAAAACGGCACTGTTAATTGAGAGTGAGGACTTTTCAAGGGTCTTAGAAGCTATTTGGAGTTACGTGTTAGGATTGACAACCCTAATCTGGTAATCAACGTTTGCATCGCATGAGCATATGCTAGGCGACTCGTCCTATCAAAGTAATAACTGTGCTAGGATATTGTAGTTTGGAATTTGTATAACCATAACTGTGAACGCTCATCCCTGGGATTCCCTTATCTCTATCGATTGTCTATGTGTTTTGCGAGCATTTAGTTGTCACTTGTTTTCAAATATTTTCTGTTTTCAAAGTTTTCCAAAATCTCCTGTTCTTCCAGATAGTAATTGAATCTTAGTAGAGAATAGACACTTTGTGTTTGCCTTCCCCGTGTTCGATATCCCGGTACTGACCATTAGCTATACTATATATACTTTGTATACTTGCAGGTTTATTTTGTGCTAAAAAATAGTGCATCAGTTAGTTTGAGGAGATCTATGAGACTGTTGGTTCTGTGATCCTGGGGCAACAACCAAGTTTGCTGTGTAAAAAGGGTAGGCACTGTGAGGATGAAGTTGGAAGATGGGAGTGTAAAATTACTGAATGAAGAAAGGTATATCCCAGATGTTAAAAGAAATCTGATTTCATTGGGTGTGCTTGAGAAGAAAGGGTGCATGATGGTCACTGTTGAGAGCAAAATGATTGTTAGCAGAGGAGAGAGAACACTACTGCAAGCAGAAAGAAAGGGAAATCTCTATTACATGAAGTCTTCTGTTGTAAAGGGCCAAAATGAACTACATTCTGTGACTGAGGATGATTTCAGATTATGGCACACAAGACTTGGTCACCCAGCTGCAGGCAACATCAAGGAACTGGTGAAAAGGGGAGTGATAATGGAAGTTGAGACTAAAGATCAACCTCTTTGTGAAGAATGTGACTTGGGAAAATCCAAGAAATTGCCCTATCCAACAGGTAAACACACATCTACAAAACCTCTAGATTATGCATATGGTGATTAATGGGGGCCGGGTCAAGAGAAATCAGTAGGGGGAGGAAGATACTACATGACTGTTATTGATGATTTCTCTAGGAAAATTTGGTTATACATTTTGAAAGATAAATCACAGGCCTTCAGTAAATTCAAGGAGTGGTGTTCTGATGTTGAAAGGGAAAAGGGGTGTGTGCTTAGATGACCGATAATGGCTTGAGTTCCTGTCCAAAGAATTTGATGAGTTTTGCAAAACTAAAGGTATTTAAAGGCATCGAACTGTCCCATTGAATCCCCAACAAAATGGGGTGGTTGAAAGAGCCAATAGGACCATCATGGAGAGAGTGAGGTGTATGCTCTTGGTTTCTGGAATGGAGAAAAGATTTTGGGCAGAGGCAGCAGCTACTGCAACAAGGCTAATAAATAAGGGTCCATCTTCCAGTGTTGATGGAAATACACCAGATTTCTTGTGGTATGGGAATCATGCTGATTATTCCAAATTGAGAACTTTTGGTTGCAAGGCCTTTGCACATATCAAACAAGGAAAATTGGAGGCAAGGCCTTTGAGGTGTGTGATGTTGGGCTATTAATCTGGTGTCAAGGGGTATAGGTTATGTATAGTGCATTGAACCTGGAAATGAGAAGATGTTGATAAACAGAGATGTGATTTTCTGGGAGAAAGATCTGCCTTTTTAAGTCAACAAATAATGTTCCTATCAGATAGAGAAATGCCTCTGAAATTGAGGTGGAGGTTCAAGAATCTGAAAAGGAGCATCAGGAGACATGAGACAGTAGCTGATAAACCAAGTAGCTCACCTAGCCATCAACCTGATGTACCAGAAGATCTCAGTGATTACATGCTGGCCAGAGATAGAGTCAGAAGAGTCTCCAAACCACCAGCTAAGTTTTCAGATTGTGAGATGCTCTATTTTGCTCTATTTGTGGCTGAAGAAGTGGATTTTGCAGAGCCCTCATCATACAAAGAGGCTATGCAATCTAAAGAGAAAGACAAATGGATGAAGGCTATGATAGAGGAAATCGAATCACTGCTCAAAAATGGTACTTGGGTTCTACTTGAAAGAGCACTAGGCAGAAGGGTAGTTAGCTGTAAATGGGTATTCAAACAGAAAATAGAAGGTCAAAATGTTGAAAGTGTCAGATTTAAAGCTAGGCTTGTTGCCCGAGGCTTAACTCAGGAGCAAGGTGTGGATTTTAATGAGGTTTTTTCACCTGTTGTGAAGCATTCATCAATTAGAATCTTGTTAGCAATTGTGGCTAAGAGAGATTGGGAGTTAGAGCAGTTAGATGTTAAAACTGCATTTCTACATGGAGACCTAGAGGAAACCATCTATATGGCTCAACCCGAGGGCTTCTAAAGACCAGGGCATGAAGATAAAGTATGCTTGTTAAAGAGAAGCATATATGGGCTCAAGCAGGCAAGTAGGCAGTGGCATAGAAAGTTTAATATGCACATGCTTAATAGTGGTTTTTCCAGATCAAAATTTGATGAGTGTGTGTATGTTAAGAAGGAAGATGGAGCTACTGTGGTATACCTTTTGCTTTATGTAGATGATATGTTGGTGGCTGGGATATCAAAGGAGGCGGTACAGAAAGTTAAAAATGATCTGAATGAAACTTTTGATATGAAAGACCTTGGGCTAGCAAGGAGAATTCTGGGGATGACAATAATCAGAGACAGAGAAAGGGGAGATATATAGTTTACTCAATCTGATTATGTTTCTAGGATACTCTCAAAGTTCAAGATGAGTGACATAAAGGAAGTTGGAATGCCTATGGGGCAGCATTACAAATTGTCAGTTGAACAATGTCCAAAGAATGCAGCTGAGAAACAGGAGATGCAGAGAATTCCTTATGCAAATATTATTGGCAGTGTGATGTATGATATGATAAGCACACGGCCATATATTGCTCAAGCAGTGTCAGTGACTAGCAGGTTTATGTCAAACAATGGAAATGAGCATTGGTCTGCCTTGAAGTGGTTATTGAGATACCTAAAAGGAGTTGCAAATGTTGGGATTGTGTTTAAGGGAAAGCAAGAGTATGAAGGTGATGCATTGAGAGGTTTTTCTGACTCAGATTTTGCTGGTAACATAGATAACCGCAGATCTCAGTCAGGATATGTGTTCACTCTTTATGGATCAGTCATTAGTTGGAAGTCAAGTCTTCAGAGTGTGGTTGCATTGTCCACAACTGAGGCTGAGTTTATGTCTCTCACAGCAGCGGTGAAAGAAAGTGCTTGGTTGAAGGGCATTTTGAATGATTTTGGTGTGCAACAGGAGGCCATAGCTATTGGGTGTGACAACAACAACGCTCTATGTTTGGCTAAACACCAGGTTTATCACGAGGGTAGTAAGCACATTGATGTGCAGATGCATTTTATCAGGGAGAAGATAGAAGAAGAGGAGGTTAAAGTGTTCAAGGTCCATACCTCAGAAAATCCAGCCGATATGTTAACTAAGTCGCTGCAAAAGGGAAAGCTTGAAACTTGTATGAAGTCGATTACCTTGTGCAAGCTGGATTTGACAGCAAATGATCGATCAAGGTGGAGAATTGTTATTTGAAGCTGAAGATGTGATCAGATCATAAGCTGGAAGAACAGTTTTGAAGAGAAGAGGCTGAATATCTCATTCATCACTAATAGTGTACAACAACCGTCAGATCTCAATTAAAATTGAGATTGAGTCTTAACAGTAGGATCACAGATGTTGACTAAGATGGACTATTCCTTTTGATTTTAGTTAGCTGGGATATTTTCATCTCCCTCACTTGTAGATTTCCTTCTGATAAGATTGAATAATACGATTCATTCAATTTCCCAAATATTCTCTCTCAATTCTCTCACACAAATCACATACCGCTATTAACATTTCATAATAGGAGCTTTGATAGGTTGTTTGGTATCGAATATGGAAGCCCTAAATGGTTACTAGGAATTTTCCGTATTCAATAAGTTTTAGCTTGTTTGATTATGTAATATAGGAAATATCTAATTCATGTTATTGCCAGTTTCATTTAGTAACCCTTTTTCTCGTTATGACCATTTCATTTGTAAAAATTAGACATAATAAAATAAGTGTTAGGAATTGAAAAATGGGGAGTTAAAAAAGAGTGATCCGACCCAATGAGATCGCAGAGAGAAGCAGAATGAGTTGAGAGATCGCATGACTAGATCGATAATAATGACATAATCATAGACATGGTGCTGAATTTTTATGAATATATTATAATAATAAATAAATAAGACATGGTGCTGAAATTTAGTATGCCCTGAAATGTGTTCTTGTAGTTAACATAGGTGTGAAATTTAATATGGATTGAAAAAATATTATTGAGGCCCGAAGGCAAACTAGGCCGAAACGCCAAGCATCAAGGCCCACTAGATTAGATTATACTCCTATTTTTTATGATTTCTCAGTTTTTATTCCAAAGTAAAATTGAATCTACAAGACCTAATTAGATTATACTCCATTTTATGTCTTCTTAATTTTTTATATTGGTTCTTTCCCAAGTTGGGTATGATTACTATTTAGATCATTATCCTTGAGAAATAATGGACCAATATTTTCTCAACCTCATTATCCTCTAAACATTTTGGCTCATATCACAAATCCAACAAATCAAGTTCACGATTTCTTTGTCAAAGTTAAGACTATGTTTATCGGTGGGGTGGGTAGACCGCCGCCTCACCCCATATTTAAAAAAAAAATAAAAAATGAAATGAAATGTCTCTTTCTCTACTAGATCGCGGTCTCTCCCAACACAAACACCAACCAGGCGGTCTCCATTCCATCATCCAATGAGATTGTGCCAAATGGCACAATCTCATTGGTTGATATATATATATATATATATATATACTTTTAAATTAATATATCTTTAATATAAAATATTATAAAATAATAAAAATTATATCAAAATTCATAATATTTCTTCCTCTATAAATAGAGACTACATTTGCTATAGTTTTGCATACAAAAAAAATATATCTTTCCTCCTATAATCCTTTTTGTTTGATAAAATTTCATATTTTTTAGTTTACTTTATTGCTAACTATGGAGGATGATGAGAATAATATATTCTCCGATTCCCCGAATTTCAATCATTCCCAAAACTACAACCCTTCCTAAAATTTTAATCCTTCTCAAGATTAGTTCCCTAGTTTTGATGATTTTCCGTATTCTGATCAATTCCAAAGTTCATTTCAAAACCAACATTCAAGCCAAGACATATCACCAACCAACTTGAGTGCTTCAAACACTCCACATGATTGGAGTGAGCAAGAAGACATGTTATTAATGTCTGCTTATTGTTTCGTGAGCAGGGATGCAGTTGTTGGCACCAACCAAACTAATGCCCATCTATGGTAAAACGTTCTTGATCAATATGAGGAAGCAAGAAAAGAAAATCCAGGAATGGACCAACAAAGAAGTCCAGAGTCATTGAGACAACGCTACAAACGACTCAACACAAATGTCAATAAATGGATTGGTGCATACAAAAAAGCGCATGATCGAGCTACGAGTGGCCAGTCTAAAGAGGACATTGAGAAAACCGCTCAACAACTGTATGGTAAGAGAAAATTTACTCACTATAAGGTGTTTGAGAAGGTGATGAGATACAATCCCAAGTGGGAATTGAAATTGAATAGTACTGGTTCAACGCGTTTCCAGCCAGATGAAGACAGTCTTGAAGAAAGTCGTGGGAGCTCAAAAAGGTCGAGGACTAGTGAGGAAGGAGGACCTCAAATTGACTCCATTCCTGAGAGTCGTTCTTCAACATTGCAACGTCCTACTGGAAGAGATCAAGCTAAGAGTAAGGTTAAAAGAAGAGGCAAAGAAGTTGTAACGCCATCATATACAATCCCTAATGATTTCACTGCAGCACTGCATGAAATGAGAGTCACACGTGAAAGGGGATGTGATATTCAAGAACGGAAGATCGAAGCAGCTAGTGATATTCAGGAATGGAACATCAAGACAGCGATCCTTACTCCCCTGATGGCTAGGAGGGACTTAACTCCAGAAGAAGAAACGCTGAAACACAATCTAATAGCAGAATTGTTTGGGAATTGATCGTAGTTTATCTGTTTTCAATGTATGTTTCTTATTATGTAAATTTCAACTCCTGTTGCTTAGTGTGTAATCTTCAATTTCCGTTGCTTAGTATGTAATCTTTAATTTTTGTTGCTTATGTAACTTCCAGTTTATGTGATAAGCCCTTCAATCAAAGTATGACTACATGACAAGTCATTTCTATCACAAGTGGGGGTGGAATCCAATGACATCCCATGTGATCAAGAAAATCAAAGTATGACCACATGGAAAGTCATTTCTGTCACAAGTGGTGGTGAAATCCAATGACATCTCATGTGATCAAGAAAATCAAAGTATGACCACATGACAAGTTATTTCTATCACAAGTGGTGGTGGAATCCAATGATAACCCATGTGATCACGAAAATCAAAGTATGACTACATGACAAGTCATTTCTATCACAAGTGGGGATGAAATCCAATGACATCCCATGTGATCAAGAAAATCAAAGTATGAGTACATGACAAGTCATTTCTATCACAAGTGGTGGTGGAATCCAATGACAACCCATGTGATCACGAAAATCAAAGTATGACTACATGACAAGTAATTTTCTATCACAAGTGGTGGTGGAATCCAAGGATATCCCATGTGATCACAAATGATAGTAGTGGAATCTTATGCTCAACAAATTACTTCTATATATTTACTTATATGCTTCAAGAAAATTACACACAAACCTCTCAAGATTATTGAGCCAACTCTCCCTAAAAAATGTCATCAAGTTCTAATTTTGAAGCTTTCAATCTTCTTGAAGACAATGAATGAGAAGAAAAAATTGTTGAACAAAATCAGCAACTCGATCAACTAATCGAGGATATAGCTATTTGGCCAAAAACCTTGCCTTCACAACCTACAACCCAGACGGCTAGAGCTAAAAGGAGATACATCGAAAGGAAACGCGAAGAGAGTCATGATACTATTTTCGAGCAGTACTTTGCTGAAGATCCAATCTATCCTCCAGATTTTTTTCGAACAAGGTATCGCATGCGAAAACCTTTGTTCGAAAAAATAATGAACAAACTCGTTGACACTGACAACTTTTTTGTGCAGAAGCGTGATGCTACCCGTCGACTTGTTATGTCTGCAATTCAGAAATGTACAGCAGCGATGAGGATGTTGGCCTAAGGGGCGGCGGCCGACTTGCACGAAGAATATTTGAGAATGAGCGCACAACTCATTCACAAATCTCTCATCAAGTTCGTTGAAGGTGTAATTTCTAACTTTGGCGATGAGTATTTGCGAAAGCCCAACGAAGATGACTTGGCAAGACTTCTGCATATTGGAGAACAACGTGGATTTTCAGGCATGTTGGGTAGTATTGACTGCATGCATTGGGAATGGAAGAATTGTCCCACTGCATGGGCTGGACAATATGCCGGAAGAAGCGGGAGTCCGACAATCATCTTGGAAGCAGTAGCATCTCAAGATCTGTGGATATGGCATGCTTTTTTCGGAACTCCAGGTTAGAGAAATGATATTAATGTGCTTGATCAATCTCTTGTTTTTGATGATATATTGGAAGGTCGAGCACCGAAGGTCAATTACAAAGTAAATGGCCATGAAAAAAATATGGGATATTATCTCACTGATGGCATATATCCTCAATGGGCGGCATTTATCAAATCTATACTAGGTTCACAAAAGATGAGGCACAAGTTGTTTGCTCGACATCAAGAGTCTGCGCGAAAAGATGTTGAGCGAGCTTTTGGTGTTTTGCAAGCTCGTTTTGCTTTTATCAAATGTCCATGTCTTATTTGGGATCATGATACTATGGGAAAAATAATGATTTCTTGCATAATCTTGCACAATATGATAGTGGAAGACAAAAGAAACACATATTCGAACTATTGTGATCCAGCAGAATTTATTCAAGATCGACTTGGACAAAGTAGTCATGAGAATGAAGATGGAGATGCGAATAATGATTTCATATATTCTACGAATATGATTGCGAGTCTAGCTTCTTACATGAAAAACATGTTAAGTTTGGTATACTGAAAGTAAGAGATCTTGATCCAGTTAGGCTTTTGTTGCAGTGGGAGCTATTAATGCTCAACTATTGTTTTATGGTTGATGCTTAAGGTATCATAGTATTAAAATAATATAAGTGCGACAAGGTTGAGTATTCAACAACACATCAACTTCTTAATCATTGAATGATAATGATTCATGGCTCTTAGCCTTAAGGCCAAGAAAAAACTTAGAAATTGTTTGAACTATCTAGACTATCAAGATTTTAACATTTCGTTAAATAGCTTGAGAGTTGAGAAAGTCTATTTGATGCACTATGAGTTAGAATCATTTGATTTTTCAAGAGATTCAGAATACTTATAGAAGTGCAACATAGAAAGACTAACAAGTTTTAATGGTTTACACCATAAGAAGACGTGCAAAGTGTTATGATCAGTAGTGGGAGTCTAATCTCCATTAACGAATCCAAGCATTCATCTAATGAATGGGATAGTTATGTAAGAAGGAATCGAAGTCTTTCTAAGACAAGTTTGATTATGTGATGAGTTGTACTCATTAAAATCTTATCATTGATGGGATAAACATTAAAGAAACTACCAACATCAGTACCTTCTACAAAACACGAGTTGTGGACTAGAGCGTCTCTAGTCTAGCACACCTCAAGGTGTAATGTTGTTCCAACACGTGTTGGAAAAGTGTCCAAGAAATTGGAGTTGAGTACTGAGGCATGTTTTATGGTTTGTCCCAAATGATGTAAGGTTATAAGTTCTGTAATCTTCAAAGATATAATTCTTGTATGAAGATCAAGAGATGAACTACAAGCCTAACATCGTGATAACTCTCAAAATAAAGAGAGAGATATAAGATTTTCCACATTACCAAGAAGTCATACCATTAGAAAATTTTGCACTAATAAAATCAACTTCAGTACCTAAGATTGTAAGAACCATATCGTAGTGGGAGCGTTCCACTGGAACACAACAAGTTCATGGGTCTAAGAGTGTCGTAAGACTCAGTCTTAGATTAACTTGAATATAATCCCTTTAACTACAATGTAGTATTGGTTAATTTGGATAATCATCTTTGAAAAGGTGATAGATTCCATATTACAATCTAAGATAGACAACATGTTTTACAAGACATGCAATACTATCTACAGGCTGTGTCAGTCAGTAGGAGGAAGTATCTTTACAAGTGGAAATGTGGATCTCAAATGGCTAGACAATGACAATGGGTTATGCCCAAAGAGAGTTATCTTCTCGCTATCGTTGTGTCAGGATTTATTCGATCCTATTGTCTATTAGAATTTACATAAATTAGAATGTATGTATTATGATTGTCAAGACAGCCTTCTAGTCTTGTGGAAATCATCTAATAGAACGTCCTAATGGAAATTAAGGGCAAGAAACGCATGATTTGAAGCTTATAAAGACCTTCGTGGTCTTAGGTAAGCATCTAAATCAGAGTATATGTGTTTTATTAAAATTGTCAAATATCTGGAATTTGACTTTTGCCCACAGCAGTGCTGTAAGCACAAGGAAGTTGAAAGTGCATTAAATACGGTATTATTGGTACTCTACGATGATGAAATCTACAAAAGTTGCAAACAACTAAGATTGGCGTCTGGCGTAGGAAACTGGTTGTCTGCCCAGTTTAAGATAAAGGATTAAAGAGAAACTAATTACATTCTGAGCATCTACGTCTTTTCAAGATTGCTAGAAAGAATGATGAGATTCTCTTAGGAATCCTATATCTATACATTGCTTGGAACGTTTTAGCATTAGAATTCCATGCAAAGGTTTTACCTTTCAAGATGGAATTGTCTTGTCTCTAGTCGTGTGTCGTTTGACACTTAGTGAGATCAAGAATATTGAGACTGGTTTTGGAGATAGATGTCTCATGTATGCTATAATATGCACTAAGTTAGATATTTGTTGTGCTTTTGCATAGCAAGTATATATCATATTAACCATGGCAAATGATTTTGATTGAGGTAATGAATATACCCTAGTGCTTGAGAAAGACTAGTAACTATATTCTAGTTTACCAGTCATTCATGTAATGTCCTTGGGGTTACACTGTCTCAGTTTTATGACTAATCAGTGGTCGAGTAAGTCATCCTCTGAATATGTGTTTATCTCAGGAATATTTTCCTAATAGCTTTAATCGTAAGTTTTGAGTATGCCTATGAGTATTATTTTTTATTACTCTAGTGAAGGCTAACTCAAGGGATACACGAGTTTATTATGCTAAGCAATCACATACGGGGATGAAATTAATTAAAGATTAAGTACGCAACAATGACATTATGGTGAAAAAGATATAATCAGAGAACAACCAAGCAGATTTTTCTTTCACCTTGTGAAATGAATGGTAGTTCGATATATCTAGTACAAAGACCTACTTTGAGTATAAGTGGGAGAGTTTTTGGCAGTGGGTATACTCGAAAGCATGTTTTGAGTATAAGTGGGAGTTTTGGCAGTGGGTATACTCGAAAGCATGTTTTGAGTATAAGTGGGTATACTCGAAAGCATGTTTTTGGCAGTGGGTATACAAAGACCTACTTTGAGTATAAAATATTTTTTCTTAATCTACATATGTTAGTATTGAGCATACGGTATTGATTATGCACTACTTTGACTTATCAAATGGTGCGGGTTTTTCGCAACCCAATAATCCCGATATATTGGGTAGTGGTGATTAATATCTAGCGATGCTAGGATTGCTATTATGTTGAAACGTTCGCGAGGTGAGTCTCGTTTGATAATGTCCTCAAGAGGAGCTCGAACAAGGTTTTATTATTCGGAAAACTGGCCAGTTAGAGTTTTATTACTCTATGAATAATAAATAAATGTTTCTTGCTAAGTCCACTCTTGGAATTAATAAGATATTAATTAATTAAGTCCATAGCAGAGACATTAATTAATTAATGGACATTTATATCTTAAGCGCGGGAAATAAATAATAAAACTGGAAACCCGGATTACTTGTAATTTCAGATTTGGATGGGGAGAGTTCAATATTACTTCTGTAGTGGCTGCTCGTAATATTCCAATTAAAGCTTGTATTAAATTGTGGGTTCAATTTAATTAGTAAAAAGCTAATTTGGGGAGCCCATATCCAAAACCTTCCATAGATCTCTGTCTGGCCCAAAAGGAACTTAATATAAATAGAAGAATACATGAGACAAAATATTCATTATTTCATTCACATGAAATTTTCGTCCCTTTTCTCTAGGAAGGAGAACGAAATTTTCAGCTACTCCGTGAGGAATTTTCTGTCTTCTTTATTCGAGTCCTAGTATTTTGATAAGATCAGCCCACCCTGATATCGAGATACAGTTCGGGAACCAGAGAGAAGATCCGTGGTCTAGTATTGAAGATCATCGTGGAGAAGGCGCAAACAATCGTCGATTCTTTGGAGAATCAAAATCGGTAAATCTAAACCGTAGAATTCATGTTTAGGATTTACTTTCTTTGAGCATGAATTATTTGCGTTCTAGCATGCAATTATCTGTTTAACATGTGAATTGATTAATCGCATAATCGGTCAAATAGATCCGTATCTGATTTATTTGTTTTGTACAAGTCTTCCGTTGTGCAAGGGGCACCAAACCCCAACAAAACAAAGCTCAACTTCAAAACAGAGAAACTCAAAGCTCTGCAAGACGATTTGGTTGAGCATATATGGGTAAAATTCGACAATTGCAATTGAATGTCTAGTTTTCATCTTATGTGTGAGCACCAATTATGTATTTTCAATTTCATATTTCAATTATTGTAATGCATATTTTTTTGTTTGTTTTTATAATTTTTAGTTTGTCATTTATTACGTTTTTCTATAAATTTACAATAATAAGTATTTCATGTATTAATAATACTATTAAAAAATAATATAAAAATAAATATATAATAGTGTGGTTGGGTGGTCATTGATAAACCATGAAAATGTGGGTGGTTGAGTTGGATGAATATTAATGATGTGGAGGAGATAGAAATGAATTAAATATTGAAAAATGGCTGATTGAGTTGGGTTGGGTGGTTGCTGATAAACATAGTCTAATCCAACAATCAACATTCTAATCCCCACATTTTCATGCATTGATAGCATATTTTCTGGCTCATATACATTCCTAAAGAAGTTATAACCTCATCCATCCCTCAATAATTGTCTCCTTTGGTTCTATTACGAGTTTTGAAAAATGTTAAGCAAAATGAGTTAAAAAAATTAATGGTATATGATTCTCATTTTTATATATTTAGTTTTGTAATAAAACGTGAATGAAATGAGTACATAAAATATGAGATATGTTTATCATTTATAGTAAAAAATTAAAATAAATAGTTAATAGGAAATAAATAAAAATGATAAAAGTAGACAATTAATGAAAATAGGAGGCGGGAGTATTAGAATTTTTGGGCGTAATGTCATACATGATGACGCCATTGTCATAAATGCTACATTAGTCATTTAGGCGGGCATCCAACCTTCGAATTTGATTCTCATTTTGTGGACTAGACTTATTTGACATGCTATTTCCACTCAACTTCTTCTTAGAATTGGAAAAATTTAGGCAGAATACTAAATAAAGGTGACACTTTATACCAGTCAATAACATTATAATCAATATTATTTTCTTAATCAATAATTTGTTTTTAAAGACTGAACTACAAAAATAGTTCCTGGATTATGAGTTTATCTATAGTCTCTAGAGTTTAAAAATATCGTCGGACATCTTTGAAATAAGGGTTTATTTCAAAAATAGTCCTTTTGGTTTTTTTTACTCAAAAATCCCTTTTTGGGGTGTTGGGCAATTTGGTCTTTTTACCCTTTTAACTTTTTAAATCTGATATTATATCAGTGATGTACTAAATCTGATATTTTTTTAAAATTATCATTCTTTTTCCCTTTTGTCATCCTTCACTTTGTTTCTTTATTTCAATATTAGTTTTAATTTTAAAAAAAATACTTTAGTTATCACAAAAAAAAAGAAAAAATGCATAGTGCTCCCTCCGTTCCAAGGAAGATGACTCCTTCCTTGGTTGACACAGGATTTTATGCAGTTTTATTTTGGTTGACTCCTTCATTTGTGTGTTTTCATTTTTAGCAATGAGTTATCTTGGTTGGGACAAATTAATAAGGAAAGTGGTTATCTTCCGTTAGACAGAGAAAGTAATTATAATTAATTATTATTATATATTAATTAAATACACTAATCAATTTTAGTTTAGAATTAGCAGTTATTCTTGATATCCAAACGCAATAGGGATTCGAATTCCCGACAACATTAATTTTGTCAAGGCAATTAAAGCGGCCATAAGCATCTTTCAAAAAGGGTTTCAAACTTACATTTTTCTTTATAAACCCCCAATTTTGAAAAACTATGTCGTTAAAAAATTTCAAAGCGGAATAATGAATTATTCTCACTTTACAGTCTATTTAAAGTATCTTCACTTCCTAATTTCTCAAAAAATACAAGTTCATAATATGGATATGTTTCCCCAAATTTTATTACTTGCTCTTCTTTTGCTGGTTCATTGTTTAATGGACTGCAGCTTAGCCTTTGTAACCAATACCAATACCGACCGTTCTTCGCTTCTTGCCTTAAAATCTCATATCACATCCGATCCTCTCAATCTATTGAGAAAGAATTGGACTACCAAAACACCGATTTGTAACTGGATCGGAATTACTTGTGATCCACGCAATAACCGTGTGACCGAGTTGAATATTTCTAATATGCAACTCGTGGGCACCATTCCACCAAAAATAGGAAATCTTTCTTCTCTTTTATCTCTAGATATAAATGAGAACTCCTTTCACGGTCCCATTCCGGCCTCCCTCTTCAACATCTCATCCATACAAGTAATTAATTTGGGAGGTAATGCTTTGTCAAGTAAGCTGCCAATCCCATTCCGGCCTCCCTCTTCAACATCTCATCCATACAAGTAATTAATTTGGGAGGTAATGCTTTGTCAAGTAAGCTGCCAATCGACATGTGCAAACACAGCCTTCACAACCTCAAAACGCTCCGTATATCTTTCAACAAGTTGTATGGAAAAATACCATCGAGCCTGGGCCAATGTTCAAGCCTTGATCTACTTTCGTTGTACAACAACAGCCTTGTTGGAGAGGTGCCAAAAGAAATTGGAAATTTGACACTGCTCACTCGATTATTCCTTGGGCTCAACAGTTTAACTGGTATGCACATATTCACCATTCTTATAATTTGTTTGTTAAATAGGTGAAATAATTCAATTTCTTGGCCAAAAATCAAGTGTAAGTTGTTAGAATTTCTAGCTAGGGGAATCTGTACATAATTAATTTGATATATCACTGCCTTTGTTTTAGTGTGAACTATAAATTCATGTTCGTTTATAGTAGTTTAGAAACTACACAAAACGAATAAATCGTTTGATAAATTTGTTATTCCACAGGTGATATTCCTAACGAGATTGGTCATCTTTATATGTTAAATTCATTGTGGATGGATTTCAACATATTTACTGGTCCACTACCTCAAGATATTGGGAATTTGACTGCCCTTCGACAATTAGACCTCCACAATAATACTTTAACTGGTTAGTTATATATACCTCTTTAATAGTTTTGCATCGACGTTATTGACTCGAAGTTTTAAGTACTTAAAATCACCTTCTATGTATTACTCTTTGTATCCCACAAATGTATGCACTCTTTCCTTTTTAGTCCGTCCTACAAAAGTATTCACTTTCTAATTTTGGAAACTTTTATCCCTCTAATAATGAGGTGGAACCCATTCTCCACTAACTATGCTTTGATTAGTTTTTCTTTCCTCACTGCTCTTACTTTGTCAATTGTGCATTAAAACACGTGCTCAACCAAAAGTTTACTACCATTCTCTTCGTTGTACATATGTATATCTAGATATTCTCTAATACTATTAAAACTAATTTTTTTATGAATGATTTATTCCACAGGTAATATTCCCAAAGAAATTGGTTATCTAAACAATTTAGAGATGTTAAACCTGGCATCCAACGGATTTAATGGATCAATTCCAAAAGAAATTGGAAACATGACAACCCTTCAGTATATATACCTTGACAGCAATGCCTTAAGTGGTATGGTTTTGCTCTTTTTGCAAACGATGGAGTATTACATTTCTTGTTTTATCAATTGTATTGTAGGGAGTTTAAAGTGCATTGAACAAAATTTTACATTTTTCTTGTTACTTTGATAACTATATTTTGACTTTTGGTTATTCTACGGAATTATAGGTGCTATTCCACAAGAGATTGGCCAGCTTGATAATTTAGTAACTTTGTCCATTGACTTTAACAAGTTGACGGGCACTTTACCTACCTTTTCTAACATGTCTTCTGTGAATTATATTTCAATATGTAATAACACACTTAATGGGACATTGCCAAGAGAAATTGGGAACATGAAAGCACTCCAAGGATTATTCCTCATTAACAATACTTTAACAGGTAAGATTATATTGATCTTATATATGTACCTATATTTTTTTACTTCATCCGTCCATAAAAAATAGTCTCATTTTTCTATTTTTGGATATCCACATAAAATAGTCCAATTTCTGAAAATGGAAAATTTCTCTTTCATACTTTACCCATTTTTCCTCCCCTCTTTCTTATTTTATCTATTTTCTCTATCTCTCTTACTATATCTACTTTTTTTTTCTCTTACTTTACCAATTTCTTATTAAATCCCGTGTCAACTGTAAATGGACTAGTTTTTGTGAACTAAGTATATGATTGACTACTAAATGATTATATATGTTTTCATAGGTGTGATTCCAGAAGAGATTGGAGTACTTGATTACTTAGTTACACTATACATGAGTTCCAACAAGTTTATCGGCCAGTTGCCTCCAGTCATATTCAACATGAAATCACTTACAGATATATCTCTTGACAAGAATGATTTGACTGGTATCCTATCACAAATTTTACAAGTATCAAGAATAAAATGAGTATCTAACTTGATGTATATTTCAGGTATTATTCCTGGAGAGTTGTTCACTTCAAATATGAAGGTTATTGATATCTCCAATAATCAATTTCAAGGTTCCATACCACAAGCTATTGAAAAATCCCTCACCTTAACCTATCTCAACTTGGCAAATAACAGTCTCTCGGGCTCTATACCTTCCACCATTGGAAATCTCATCTCCCTGAAAACCTTAATGCTCTACTCCAACAACTTCATTGGAGAGATTCCGCCTTCCATTTGCAAATTGAGATCCCTCCAATTCCTCCATCTATCAGACAACAGTTTGCACGGATCAATTCCCAAGTGTTTAGGAAAGCTAAGTAAATCCTTGCAGGTTCTTAATTTGGAAAGGAATAACTTTTATGGCCTCATTCCTCCATCCTTTCCAAAGGGCTGCACTCTCGAGTCTCTGAACCTCAACAGCAATAACCTAAAAGGAACACTGCCACAAACCCTAGGAAATTGTGGGAAGCTGCAAGTTCTTGATGTTGGAAGCAATGCGTTACAAGATGGATTTCCCTTCTGGTTGGATGGTCTCGTTGATTTTCGAGTCCTTGTTTTGAGAGATAACAGATTCAATGGTAGTATGCTTCTACCCATTGCTAATGGTAAGATGAGTAGTGATGCTCCATTTGTGAAGTTGCAAGTGTTTGATATATCTCAAAATGAATTCAGTGGACCCCTTCCAACTAGATATTTAACCACCTTCCCAGCCATGATCAATGCCAAGGAAGATGTTTCAGAAAAGAGTAACTGGTTCAGCAAGTATGACGAGTCGTTGGTGTTTGTTTTGAAAGGCACAGATCAACCAATAGTCAGAATCTTGAAAACATTCAACACTATTGACATGTCAGTGAACAAATTCACCGGGAAGATTCCGGATTCCATAGCGAATCTTAATTCCCTCAAGTACTTGAATTTGTCTCACAACCGTCTAACGGGGAATATACCATCATCCCTTGGAAATGTGAATCCATTGGAATCATTAGACTTGTCTTCAAACCGACTGAATGGTATGATTCCTAGGCAGCTGACGATGTTGAATTTTCTTTCTACATTAAATCTTTCAGTGAACGATCTTGTTGGAGAGATTCCTCAGTTTGGCGGACAGTTTTTGACATTTGATAATAGCTCCTATATTTGGAACTCGGGATTATGCGGACTTCCTCTGACCAAAAAATGCAAGCAAGATCCCACGCCGCCTGCTCAAGAAAGCGAGGGTTCTAATTTTATTGATGGATTTAGTTGGCGACCGGTGGTTTTGGGATATGGATGTGGTTTCGGGATAGGAGTTTCGATAGGTTGTTTCATGATGGAATATGGAAGCCCTAAACGGTTGCTGGAAACAATTTTCGATATTCAATAAGTTTGAGCTTGTTTGATCATGTACTCTGTTAAATGGAGCACTATCTAATTCTATGTTATTGTCAGCACTTTATATTGAATTGTTTTTGTAAGAAATGGATGCTCATAAGCAATTATGTCTCGTCCAATCCAATCTAATGCAAGTAAACTAAACAAAGGGATAAAATGTACAGTTTAAACCAAGTAAATTAGCTAAAATAAAGACACGGCTTAATTGATAAAACGCTTCCTCTCCCATCCAACCAATTGATCGGGGGAGGGGGTTCGAGTCATCTTTTATCAAAGAGTAGATTGGGGACCATTGTCGATCTTCTTAAAAAAAAACACTAGAATAACACAACAAATCCAAAAATTAAACTCATAAGCAAACTAGGCACAAACTACCAACACAAATAATGTAGCATTTATGCCTCGGCTAGTGCTCACGGATTGGCGCAACGTCCCCAAAGGTGAAACAACTTTCCTCCTACCGAGTTGAAGCACCTCAAACTCGTAGGCACCGGCGAACATGAATTAGAGGCGAGTATCGAGCTATGCTATGCTCTTAAGATGCGAACTAGAATGCTTGAGAGCTTAAAGAGAAGAGATAATGATTTGTTGGTGTGTTCTCTACTCCAAAACACTCATCTATTTATAGGATATGGGAGCCTACATGAAGAGTCTTGGCATTAAGTGTTGGGAAAAGGAAGAAGAATAAATGGCCGCCCACATTTATTATGTGTAGAGTTCCTAGTTGTAGTATGTTTCCAATACTCATTTATTGGTGTATTTAACGAGACTCAAATCTCCCTATAAATACTAGGGAGATGAGCATATCATTCTCATCAAGAAATACAATCTCTTTGCTTTCTACAACAATATGTCTATCCAATCTTTCTATATTTCTCTCGATTACCATCTTTAAGATGGTATCAGAGCAGGAAACGAATACAAAACCTCCAATGGGAGGGAATACGTGAACTCTAGGGTGACATCTTTCTTCACTGAAAAGGGCCTTGTCCACCAAACTTCGTGTGCTTATACGCCCGAACAGAATGGGGTAGCCGAGCGAAAAAACCGATACATCCTTGAGATCACCCGTGCACTCCTTATAGAGTCTAGTGTCCCTAAATCCTTTTGGCCGGAAGCCATCGCAACAGCTGTTTACCTCCTCAATCGTCTTCCCACATGAATCCTAAACTTTAAAACCCCCTTAGAAGTCTTCTCTTCCCAAAATTCGAAACCATCATCTCTCGCCCTTGAACCCAAAATTTTTAGGTGCATAGTTTTTGCTCACATACCCAAATATGACCGTAATAAATTCTCACCATGTCTAGTCAAATGTGTCTTTTTGAGTTATGGGAAAAATCAAAAAGGGTATAGATGTTATGATCCATCGACAGATCGCATGTATGTTACTATGAACTGTGACTTTGTTGAGAATGAATACTTCTAGCGGTCAGGGGGAAAGTGAGACAGGAAGCCCAAACAGTGACGCACTAAATTGGCTACCTTTGTGGGGAGAAACCATTCATGGGGAGGATATTCAAAGGGAAAACAACCAATCTAGCCTACCAGAGCCAAATCCTGTCACAGAAGTCGGTCCAACAGAGGAAGTTAGCAGTAACACCGGGCAGTCAGATTCCCAAGAACAGCACATGCCACTTCAGAGCACTGCCAAGCTATCTGACCCGTCCTTGAATCCTGAGGTAACTACTTCTCATCCCAATATTTGTACCTTACCTGAAACCACTAACAGTGACAGGGAAACCAAAAGCAATTCAGATACAGATTAGCCACCTACTGAACAAGAGACAGGGAACGGCAGATTGCCTCACAGAAGTACAAGAGGAATTCCTCCTCGGAGATACTCACCAGCACCAGACTGAAGGGGTGAAAATCTAAATACTCTATGGCAAATCTTACTCAGGGCCACCTCACCGAAATGGCTAGGGCATTCGAAGCTGCAATTTATGAAGAAGAAGAGATTCCGCAGTCCTTCGAAGAGGCAATGAAACACAAACACTGGAGGGAAGCCATGAAGAAAGAGATTGATGCCTTGATAAAAAAATGAAACATGAGAGAAGTGTACTTTACCTCCGGGAAAGAAACCAGTTGGATGTCGTTGGATCTTCACCATAAAAAGACCTCCAGATGGTTCAATCGAGAGATAAAAGGAAAGATTGGTTGCTAAGGGATATACTCAGGTATATGGAATAGACTGTGAAGAGACTTTCTCCCTTTTGGCCAAGCTTAACACAGTAAGAACTCTTCTATCTGTAGCTGCATGTAAAGAATGGCCGTTATACCTGTTCGATGTTACTAATGTCTTTCTTCATGGAGAACTTGAGAAAAATAAAGAAGTATACATGGAAGTTCCCCCAGGGTTTTATGAAGAATTTGGAAAAGGACAGGTGTGCAGACTAAGAAAAACCCTTTATGGGTTAAGCAGTCCCCCAGAGTATGGTTTGGAAGATTTTGCCAAGCAATGTTCAAACATGGCTTCGAACAGAGCCATTCAGATCACACACTGTTCCTAAAGAAGAGGAACGGCAAAATGACATGTCTAATCATATATGTTGATGACATGATCATAACATGAGATGATACCGAAGAGATCCAAAATCTGAAGGAGAATCTTTTTAAGGAGTTTGAAATGAAGGACTTGGGAGCATTGAAGTACTTTCTAGGAATGAAGTGTTGAGATCTAAACACGGGATATTCCTAAGACAGAAAAAGTATGTACTTGACATGCTAGTCGAAACGGGCCTACTGGACTGCAAGCCTGCGGAAACCCCAATGATACCCAACCATGGGTTGAAAATTGTGGATGGAGCTAAACCTGCAGATCGTGAAAGGTATCAACGGTTAGTAGGAAAACTTATCTATCTTGCTCATTGATAAGTCGAATTCTAAGCCTTGGTTACTGGTCAGTATGTCGCGAAATACATGTATTATCTGCAAAACAGTTGCTTAAGTGTGCATGATTGAAGGATCCAAGTCAGTAGGAGACGATTCAGGTGACGCAAGTGAAAAGGGCACTAGAAGGGTGCGATACTGACCAGGATGCATGCCAGAGAAAAGGCTCGAGATGGAGAAGGAGGATAGCTGGGATGATCATTGACAAGGGCAAAAAGGGTAAAACGCGGGAGAAGTCTACCCTAAAAGCAAGGGCAAGCCTCCCTATAAAAGAAGCCACTTGGTTCGCAGAGTTCGCAGAGTTCGCCAAGTTCGACAGTCACACTTAGTAGAATTCTCTCTAGAAAATCAATCCTTCAGCATTATCCTACCTCTCGTTCCTCGCCACAGCCATGGTCACTTGACGTCCAAAGTTTGCCGGAGAAGTCATCAGTCCGCGTTCCAGCCAGTTATCGTAGCAGTGTAGTAGTATTATCGCCCGGAGTGGCACAAACAATCTTAATCGCTTTATTAGTTTAAAGTTTACTTGTTTTCATCGTTAGTTATTTGCAAACACTCATCGTTGTTGCTCTTTTGAAGTACCTTGTTATTTTCCAGCCTTTACATTATGAAGTTTCTATTTCGCATGTCACTTTGGTTTGAGTTTGCTTCATTCTGCCTAGGAAAGTTAGATTTAGTTATTGCCTTCAATTTCTAAGTGTTTTCTTATCGAGAGTTGTTGATTCGAAGTGTAGCTATGTTTAGTCAAGTTTTCATGCATGATTTCTTTTCTGCGTTGTGATTGCCATCTTGCATGTCAGTCAGTAGAAGTAAAATTGCAGTTTTACCGTTTAATTTGAGTTTAAGCATTTTAATCGATGGATCTTGAAGTTTTGTTTATGATTCTGAAGTTTAGTTATGGTGTTTGAGTTTACATGATTCTTGTCAATACTTGGTGAAGAAGAAAATGTCAAAATCAACTTTATTTGGTTCACTTTTGCTTTTAAGTTACTTTTTGCTTTTGTTCCCTACTTTTCAGATGTACTGCCCAGACCTGTTAGAAAGCCCCCAGCCATCAGATATACCTTGTTGTCTAATTTTCATCTTTTAGTAACTGTCTACTTTTCATATGACTCTGATACACTTTGTCCCCTATTTTCACGAACACTCCCACATGTCTATTATTTTCATGCCTACTAGTCAGTAGAGTACCATCTTTATTTCCTGTCTAGGTAAAAATCCCAACCTAAGCGTGGTAGCTAACCAAAACACCTAGGAAAGTCACCGCAGTTATCAAAACGTGTCCATCCTCGTGGGATTCGACCCTTACCTCCATTATACTAATCAGTAGTAGTGGGTTGAGGAAATTTGTTTGAAGTGAGGTCTCGGTCGTCGTATCAACGACTCAGCTGGGTCGGGAATCTCTTCCGATCAGTTGGATACACTCCAAATTACATGAAAAACCATCGAGGACAAAGGCTTGTGCACTTCAAAATGGCGCCGTTGCCAGGGATGGATGGCGTTCATACCTGTTATTGTGTGTGATCTTTTTGGTGTACATACTGTTTATAATTTTTCTTTTCTTTTTGTTTTCAGTTTATGAGAAGTGGCTCGGCTCCTGGCTAATGGAGACCAAGGATACTTCCCCAAGGAACAATACTCGTTACCACTCGTTCTGGCCTGTCAACAGCACTGTCCGACCTAGGCACGAGTAGCGACGAAGAAAAGGAGGAATTAGAGTACCAATTCCCGGAGCTTCTACCCCAACCAGTAAGAACACTCGTAAGGAAGGTTGATCAAGGTGAGGACGATCCCGAGCTAGCAACACTTACCGCACACGCTGACGGAGATCCCCCACAAGCAATAGTGGTCCCCCCAGGCCAGACCGCTTGTGATGTGAAACCCCACGTGATAGCAATCCTACCGACGTACTGTGGGAAGAGTTATGAAGGACCCTACGAGTTCTTAAATGAGTTCTGCAAGATCTGTAAGGCGCAGAGGCGGCCAGCAGGAGCGAGCGAGGATGATTACAGGTTGAAGGCTCTACCTTTTGTCCTAAAGGGAGAGGCCAACACTTGGTTCATGCGCCTGCCAGCCGACTCTATCAATACGTGGGCCGACTTCAAGTCAGTTTTCCTAGCCGAGTTTTTCCCATCTTCGAAGACAAGTGCATTGAAGAGGAAAATATCGTGCATAAGGCAAGAATATGATGAAACCCTGAGCGAGTACTGGGAGAAGTACATGAGCCTTCTGGAGTCATGCCCCAACCATCGCATGAAGGAGATAGAGGTGCACCACACCTTCTATGAGGGGATGAACAAGGAGACCAAAGATCTGGCGAATTCATCATCTGGAGGAGATTTCACCCAGTTAAGAGTAAGTGAAGCCAAAAAGGTGTTACGCAAGCTGTTGAATGCGAAGAAGACGTACGACAACGCGAGAGATGGGTACAGCAGAGAAAGTGTAGCGAGTGCTTCGGCTACTGACCAGGAGGAACGAATGGACTTGAAGATGGAGGAATTAAAGAAGGAATTGCTGACTGCAATCAAACAGAACACTCCACCACCTTCTCCAACTGGGGGCCAAGACGCCCCAGCACTACCATATGATCAGCCGGACAACTCGCTGGATGTGGAGCAAGCAAATGCCGCAGGATACTACAATTCCAACGGCAATTGGATTCCGGGAAAACAAAGAGATGCACCGTGGAGGGACCACCAAAATTTCCGATGGGGAGATGGAAATCAGAATCAGAACCAAAATCAGGCTCCAAATCAATCCAACCCCCAACCGAACCAATATCCCAACCGCGGACCAACAAACCCTGACTACCAGCCGAATTGGGTAGGGAGAGACCAGCATCCTCGAAACCAAGGATCTCAAAACTAGAATCCAAACCCTACTTATGTGCCACCTCATCAGCGAAACTCTCAAAAACATAACCAAAACCAAAACCAATTTAACCCACCCCCTCAGCATAACCCCCACAATCAAAACCAAAGCCAGTACCAGTACAACCACGACCAGTATAACCCTCCTGCCCAGTATAACCAGTACCGACCGAACCAAAATCAACAAAATTTATCAGGCTATCAGTATAACCCTCCTGTCCAGTATAACCAGCACCCAAACTCGAATCAATTCCATCACCCAAACAGGTCAGGGAGGTCCGTGGAGGACATGATGGGAGAAATGCTTGCTTCGCAGCAAAGCATTAAAAATGATTTGCAGTCCAGTAATGAAAAAATGCAGGGAATGCAAAGCGCCCAGAGGGAGCATAGGGCAAATATGGATATGATGAACAGGCAGTTGGCCTAGCTCGCTAACTCAGTGGGCGAAATGAAGGGGAACTCAGGGAAACTCCCATCTACAGTCCATGTACCGGAAAAGGCAAATGTGAGCAAGATTACACTGCGGTCCGGAACAGCTTACAACAGACCTCAACTCAAGAACCTTATCGGGGAGTCTAATAGGGAAAGGGTGTTGAGCAACGTCATCTCAGCGGAAGAGCTCAAGAGACCTCTACCTCGGATGGAGGATCCATTTTTTCTAAATGAAAACCCTACTGCGGAACAAATGAAGGAATAAACAAAGCCTGGAAATGAGCAACCGGAAGGAGCAATGCCCACATCGGAACCTCGAACCCAGAAGGAACCAAGGGAAGGCCTACGAGGACCAACCGGAGAGGCTAAGGGAGAAAAACCGTTTCCCTACCTGTTTGTGACAAAAAGAAAGAAGGAAAACCCTGTGGATTTCATGTCAATCTTTGGGAAGCTGGATGTCACCATACCATTTCTCCAAGCCGTGAGACTGCCCCCCCTAGGGAAGTTTATAAAGGAGTTCATAGTTGGGAAAGCCCAGGAGGATGGAAAGATCATGGTGGAGGGAATAGCGTCAGCCATTGTACAGGAGAAGCTACCACCCAAGAGAGCCGACCCAGGTATGTTCACCCTACCCATAACGATTGGAGATGTGAAAATCGAGCATGCAATGTGTGATTTAGGGGCATCTATCAATGTTATGCCATTATCCATTTATAATCGATTAAAAGGGGTAAAATTGTCGAATACTAGGGTGTTAATTCAACTGGTTGATAGGTCATGTATCAACCCTGAGGGTGTGTTAGAAAATGTGTTGGTTAAGATACATAACTTTACTTATCCCGCTGATTTTTATGTCATTAAAATGAGTGAACCAGAAGCTAGGGAGTCTAGTGGGATATTGTTAGGAAGACCATTTTTAAGAACGGCAAAGACAAGTTGTAGATATGGCCGAGGGGACAATATGCATTGACTTTAATGGTGAGAAATTTGTCTTTGACATCAATGAAGCCATGAAAAGACCAATAGATTCTGAAAATCTATGTTATGTTGATGTAATTGACCCCCTAGTCCAAGAATTTCTTGAGACCGAATATTGCAGGAAAAGCTCCAAACCTTAGATGCGTATGCCCAGGCTGATGTGGAAGTAGCTGCATGGTGTGATATGTCAGTAGCCGAGGGTTAGCTGATGAGGAGATTGAAGAAGCAATTATGGAATTTTGTCAGAAGTCAGAACTAGCGGGATCCGCAGGGGCCGCATTACCGGCCAGTATGGAGGAAAAACCAGATACTAAACAAGAGCAAGATGAAGATCCAAATAAAAACCCTCTACCTACAGACACGCTACCCCCACAAGTGGAGTTGAAAAAATTGCCAGCAAACCTTAAGTATGCCTACCTCGGGGAGGAAGACTCGTTCCCCGTGATCATCAATAGCGGGCTGACTGAAGAACAAGAGGAAAGGCTACTGGCTGTGCTGGGTAGGAACAAGAAGGCTATTGGATGGAGCCTTACGGACCTGGTGGGTATAAGCCCGGACGTCTGCATGCACCACATTAGGCTGGAAGATGGAGCCAAAGCGCATAGAGATTCTCAAAGGAAGGTGAACCCAAACATGCGAGAAGAGATACTGAAGGAAATCTTGAAGTTGCTCTCATTGGGCATTATATACTCGGTGCCGGATAGTGAATGGGTCAGCCCAATCCATATGGTCCCCAAGAAGTGAGGGATCCAGGTGATTAAGAATGAGAGAAATGAACTAGTGCCCACCAGACTAGTTACTAGGTGGCGAATGTGTATAGATTACCGGAAGCTGAACGCTGCAACCAGGAAAGACCATTTCCCCCTGCCATTCATCGATCAAATGCTGGAGCGACTGGCTGGGAGGAAATACTTCTGCTTTTTGGATGGGTACAGTGGATACTTTCAA
The DNA here is from genome assembly GCF_023119035.1 of Salvia hispanica. Classification (NCBI taxonomy): domain Eukaryota; kingdom Viridiplantae; phylum Streptophyta; class Magnoliopsida; order Lamiales; family Lamiaceae; genus Salvia; species Salvia hispanica. The sequence continues at coordinate 25,742,589 of NC_062965.1, forward strand.
ATTTATGTGAACCCGGAGGACCAGGATAAGACCACGTTCACGTGCCCGTTTGGAACCTATGCGTATAGGCGTATGCCATTTGGCCTATGCAACGCCCTCGGTACTTTCCAACGGTGCATGATGAGCATATTCTCGGACTTGATTGAAGATTGTATAGAGATCTTTATGGATGATTTCACTGTCTATGGAGACTCTTTCGACTCGTGCTTGCAACATTTGGATATGGTGCTAGGAAGGTGTCAAGCAAAGAGTCTGGTCTTGAACTTTGAGAAATGCCACTTTATGGTTACAGAAGGAATTGTTCTAGGACATGTGGTGTCGGAAAAAGGAATCCAGGTGGATCAAGCTAAAGTGGATGTCATATCCAAACTACCCTTTCCTATTGATCAGAAAGGAATAAGAGGTTTCCTTGGCCATGCGGGATTTTATCGAAGATTTATCAAGGACTTCGCCAAGATTGCCCAACCGCTTACCACGCTTCTCCAGAACGAGGTGGAATTCGTCTTCAATGAGCATTGCAAGGCTGCTTTCGACCTCCTTAAGGAAAAATTGATTTCTGCACCGATCATTCAGGCTCCTGACTGGGATTACCCCTTCGAGGTGATGTGCGATGCTAGTGACTATGCAGTGGGGGCCGTGCTGGGTCAGAAGATAGACGGAAAAAGGTACGTGATATTCTATGCATCAAAAACCCCGAATCAAGCCCAACGGAATTATGACACCACCGAGAAGGAGATGTTGGTGGTTGTCTATTCATTCGAGAAGTTCAGGCAGTACCTACTGGGATCCAGAGTCATCGTCTATACCGATCATGCGGCGATCAAGTATCTCATTGCGAAGAAGGAATCATAGCCCGGACTGATCAGATGGGTGCTGCTTTTACAAGAATTCACTGGGAGGTAGAAGACAAGAAGGGAGTTGAGAACAAGGTAGCAGACCACTTGAGTAGAATAATACAAGAAGGGAACAGTGAAGATGTAAGGGATCGATTCCCGGAAGAGCATTTATGTGAAGTGATTTTCTCCGCGAAAAAAATTGATTGGGAAGAGGTGATGAGACTTACTGGTCAGGACGCAGCAACCAAGGGCAAGGAGAAAGTGGGACAGGAACCCTGGTATGCGGACTTGGCAAACTACTTAGTAACAGGAGAACTGCCAATGGTGCCAAACGTAACAAAGGCTCAGAGGATGAAGATCAAGAGCGAAGCAAGGTATTATTTCTGGGATGATCCATACTTGTGGAAGGCAGGAGCAGATCAACTCATTAGAAGATGTGTTCCTGACTGGGAGCAACGGGATGTACTGACGCACTGCCACTCCTTGGCATGTGGAGGGCATTTCGAGCCAAGAAAGACTGCCAGGAAGGTGCTAGATAGTGGATTCTACTGGCCAACCCTGAATAGAGATGCATACGAGTTCTGCAAGGGTTGTGACCGTTGCCAACTGACCGGTGGAATCTCTGCAAGAGATGAAATGCCGCAAGTTCCAGTAATAGTTTGTGAGGTATTCGACATCTGGGGTATGGACTTCATGGGTCCTTTTCCCCCATCTTATGGAAACTCCTACATTTTGGTGGCAGTTGACTACGTGTCGAAATTGATACAAGCCAAGGCCACAAGCACTTGTGAATCTAAAGAAGTCACCAAGTTTCTCAAGAGTCATATATTCAGCCGATTTGGGATACCAAGAGCAATCATCTCCGATCAAGGGACTCACTTCTGCAACCGAACGGTCGAAGAATTGATGAAGAAGTACGGAGTTCATCACCGCCTATCCAGTCCTTACCACCCTCAAGCCAACGGGCAGGCAGAGATCTCAAACGGGGAAATAAAGAGCATTTTAGAGAAGACAGTCAACCCCTCCAGAAAAGATTGGAGCATAAGGTTGGAAGATGCTCTGTGGGCATATCGGACAGCATACAAAACTCCTATAGGGATGTCCCCCTATCGCATCGTCTTTGGGAAGATGTGTCACTTGCCAGTGGGAATTGAGCACCGAGCATACTGGGCAGTACAATAGATTAATGTGGATGCTAAGGCCTGCGAAGAGGAAAGAAAGCTACAACTACAAGAGCTGGAAGAACTCAGATTGGAGTCGTTCGACTTAGCCATGTGGTATAAACAGAGAACAAAGATGTGGCACGACAAAAATCTGAGAACCAAGGATCTCCAAATTGGTCAGAAAGTACTACTCTTCCAGTCAAGGCTGAAGCTGATGCCTAGGAAGCTCAAATCCAAATGGGTAGGACCTTACATTATCACTGCGTTACGTGCTAATGGAGCGGTCGAGATTTCATGGAGTATCCCTAACTCTGAACCTTTTGTCATTAATGGACATAGATTGAAAATATATAGGGAAAATGAAGAGGTGTGTGTAGTGGAAGAAATTCCACTACACTTTAAGAGCGTCTAAATGACCAGTAGGGAAGGGGTTTGAAGTTTCACTTGGTTAGTGGCATAGTATTGTACTTACTGACTGGGTAAAACTTCAAATACCCTTAGTAATGATGTAAATATTGTAAATATTTGGTAATATAATTTAAGTTAAGAAGGTAAAACAACAAAAAGATTTTTCGGATCTAAAATATTAATTCGGAGTTCGTACTGACCACGAGGATACCACTTGGGTGAAACTCTGAATTATATTAATGAGCCATTTATTTACTTTTTCTAATTCTAGCTAATTGAGTATAGTTTGAATTTTGAGTGTGTTGCAGCTTTGCAGGCGAGTGCAGAGACTGGGAGGCGTGTGAGGCAAGGACGTGACAAGCAACGTCCAATCGGCTGCCAGCAACCACAACCGCCTCCCACACGAAGCGTCTCAACCGAGCGACCGCCTACAACCGGTCAAAACCCTCAACTGCCCACCACCCTATAAAACACCCAACGCCTACTCCCCTTCACTTTACAAACCCTCACCTACACTCTCTCTCCCACAACCGCAACCCCCACTCCGAAAAACTACCACACACTAAAGAAACCACCGCAAACCACCACCGGTACAGCCGTGGCAAAGAGGAAGGCAACCATCAACCGAGCATCTACAGCCAGCAGGGCCTCGTCTGAACTCCAGCCAGCAGCCGAATCGCGGCCGCCAAGCCCACAACAATCACAACCACCACCGACGATACAAATTCCGGCGATGGTTCCTCTAGACGCGCTGGCAGCGTTTCTAAGCCAACAGGACCCCAATAGAGACTGGACAACAATCCTAGCCGGATTTGGCTTAACCGGAGGAGTACCGGCGACATCAAACCCTACCCCAACCACAACCACAGAAAATCCACCCACCACCACCCCAAAAACCTCAATTCCAACGTCCGAAAATATTTCCCCAACAATTGCTGCACAAGCAGAACCCTCCCACCCTTCTCTCATACACCAAACAGAGCCGCTAGACGTCAGCCCTCTTTCCGCTTATCAAGATCACAACTGGGGAGAAACAGAAGGCAAGGAGAGTGGAGGGGGAGCAAGCGCGAGCGAGAAGGGTGAAGAAGAAGAGATTAGGGCCACTGAGGTAAAAATCGATGCAGCGGAGGAGGAGATAGATCTGAACGAGACAGTCAGGAAGCAAGGGATAATGACGGATGACGTATTCCAAGCAGTTTTGGGCAAGGGGGATCGGATCGTGGTAAACCCTGCAGGGGTGGCAGAAGTAATGGACCTCGCATCCCAGGTAGTAGGGAAGGAGGAAGCAGCAACGGAGGCGGAAAAATCAGAAGGGATAGTCCACCAATCAGTGGAGGAGAGGACAGATGAGCAACGAGAAACAACCGAGAAACTTGAGGAGGAAAGGCAAGAGGCAGAAAAACATCAGGAGGAAGCCTCAGTGGTAACCAAACCCAAGCCAGTAAAGAGGAAGCTGGTGCTGAAAAGCGACCCCAAGGCGGAATGGCAGAAACCCCAAAGAGTGTCACAGAGATGCTTAGGAAGGTGGACGTCAACCAAGGCAGGAGCAAACACAGCAGCAAACACAATGGAGGTTTCAAGTGATGACGAGAAAACTACTCCTACAAAACCTGGGGAGGAGCCCTCGAATGCTAGCCAGGTGGACACACAATTGGCAAAAGGGACGGTATCATCTACGCCAACTGACCAGGAGGAGAAGACTGACAAGGTGGCTGAGGGTCTGGACCTCGCATCAGCGTCAGTCGGTCAGGAGGAGGAAGCAAGGAGTGATACTAGTGCCCGCATGGTAACCGAGCCTACCGCCCAGGAGGACATTTCAACACAGGCCGACGATGAAGCAGAGACAATGGAAATTGAAGTGACTACATGCAGTCAAGAGAGGAAGAGAAAGGGGAAAGCCCCTGTCAAAATGAAACAAGTAATGAAGAAACAGCGCACTGCCAATGCCGGCATAGTGATCAGAGAGCCGGAAGAGAGAGGGAAATCAAGCGACAGCGACTACACTTCCAGCGAGGAATCTGAATCAGAGAGTGATATCTCTCTAGAAAGGGAGGAGTACCGTGAGCAACAGCTCCCCAACGACCATCACAAGCTGGTCCACCCTCCGATAGAGAGGCTTGTGTACCGACGCTGGAGGGTAGAGCTCACCGACGAGCTGATAGAGGACATGAAGCGCTTCGACACTAAAAAGCTTCAAGACGCATTTGACGACAAGGATGACAGTAGCAAACAAGTCAAATGTGGAAAGGTACTCCATATACCCTCTTTGGATGAGTTGTCTGTTCGTGATTCCTTCCTGGCCAGTATAGAGGCGTTGGGCTTTGAGTGGCTGTTAGAGAATAGGGACCCAGAGATATCTGTGAGATTGGCGAAGGAGTTCTTCACCACGTTTAGGTTCCAAGTAACTACGGACCTAGACGAGGTGTCAATCTCCTTTAGGATATTCGGTGGTAAACTGTCGATGAGTCTGATTGGGTATGTGTAGCCTAGAGGAGGCTATAGGGCCGGACTGGAGAAGTCGTGAGAGGGAGGTACCGAGGCGACATGTAGAATTTGAGCCCCAGGAAGCTTGGGAGGAGTTAACCCACCCCAATGCTGTCCAGTTCGCCTCCACAAAATCCAGATCCACCCACTTCAACAATATCATGCTACGATTGGTGCAGCTCTACTTAGGCTACAACCTACTGGGACAGAGCAACTCCGCTGCCAGAACGTCCATGACCGAATTATACTTGGTATGGTGCGCTAAACATGGAGAGAAACTGCACCTAGGGTTTTGGACAGCCTACCAATGCCATCTGATAGCCACCTACCCAGCCAGAAACTTGTCCCTCTGCAACATCCTAGGAGCTTTCGTGCGCAACAACATCATCATAACAGAAGTAGAGGACCTGTCTCCAATGTACATGGTCGACGCTCCTGGCCTATTTAATGTACCCTTCTTTGTCCGCACCAACTTGGTATACTACAGAGAAGGAGTACCCCATTTCTACCAAATGGGAGAGGCTCCTGGGGGGAAGGGCACAACAAGGTCAGGAGGTGCAAGCTGGGCAGGTTGACCAAGCGCAGAGGCTAAGGCAAGAAAATCTGGAGCGGGCAGTGACTGAGCTGGCTCAGGAGAATAGACAATCGCGGGCAGAGATGGCGAAACTTACAGCCCTAATGGAGAGCATCCTAGAGGAGTTGGCAAGAGGGAAAGCAAGCAATAATCTGGACCAAGCGGACATGGAGGACAAGAAGCTGGAACCACCGGACCTGAGGAAGAAGAAGGTGATGAGCAAGAGGAGGACGATGACAACCAACCCGGACCTACTGAGAAAGAACCAACGGACCCACCTGCACAGACCCCTGCACCACGAAGGAGCAGGAGGAACATCTGATCGAACCACCCCCAACTGACCAGTTAGTTTTCTTTTTATTTTTTTTAGTTTTTCTTCTGTTTATGTTTTCTTATTTTAACTAGGTAGATTTATGTGTCTTAATTGTATGCAAACCCCATTCATAACACTTAGCCTATATAATAGTCTAAGTGTGAGAAGTAAAGGGTTTGCTACTTTGGTGCATATGTTATTATATTTTTCTTTGTGTTTTGTCGTGATGCATGTTACCTCACACTTAGCCTACTGCGTAGTCTAAGTGTGAGGAGTTTATATGTTTATATATCATGTTTGTAAATATTTTGTCCTGTTTTGTACATCTATGTTTATATCTGAAACTCTCCCACTTAGCCTATTGCATAGTCTAAGTGTGAGAAGTTTTTAGATATAATATGTGTTTGTTATAAGTGTGTGTCTGTCATACTAGTCATTCCCAATTTTCACTTCACAGCCCGTATCTGGGGCAGACACTTGTGAAGTGAGAGGGGGGGAGCAAATGGCCAGTATGACATGTATATATGTGTTATTTGAGTCAGTGCATGTTAGTTTTCTTTATGGGTTTGTTTTATGTTTTATGAATGGGCTTAAAACTCAACTGCCTCGAACTGACGGTGAGGGGAATTGAGGGAGATAAGGCATGCTTTGGAAAACAGAAACCACCCCCTCCAGTAACCCCTAGTCAGTATAGATGATGCAAGTATGAAGGAAAAACCCATCCCTTAGGTCAGACACGAAAGCCCTCTTAAACGGTGAGTTAGAAGCCAAAAAGTGGAACTACTTTCCACTAAATACTGAAAAAAAAAGAAGAGAGGCTACCACATGATGTCTAGGGCAAGGTGACCGCGTGTAGCAATCCCTGAAGGCAGTAGGAAACCCCCTCGCAAAACAAAAAAAAATAAACCACTACCCTTAGAACCCCATTTCCTAGCCTGACTTATACCCCGAAATAACCCATCAGCCACTGGAACTGTGTGCGTGCATGGCATAAGGCAAGGAGGCAACTGCCCAGGAGGACTTACAAAAGGAACCAGATGAAGAAAAGAAAAGCAAGGAAAGAAGAAGGAGAAAATCAATCTGGAATTTCCAGATCCAAAAAAATGAAGAAGGAATAAGGGTGGCAAAGCCACAGAAAAGAAAGTTGAAGAAAATGGTCGTAGATACTTGACCACAAAAAGAAAAAAAAGAGGAAGAAGGAATAAGGGTGGCAAAGCCACAAAGAAGTTACTGACCAGTTGGAAACCAATGTCAGAAATTGTCCAGCCAAAGAAGAAGCCCTAGCCAGAAGCCCAAATGCACACAGTTCTCCCTCATAAAACAAGTAGTTAGTTTTTGAACCCTAGAGCCTTAGGGACAACTACCCCAAATGCTACAAACCACTAACCCCATTACAAGCCTTAAAGACTTTCAGGAGCTGCACGTGAGATCTAAGTCCGAAGCATCTGTGGTTTAGCATTGAGAGAAAACAGTCCTAACATCCCCTGTGAGGAATGAGTGACTGAGTGAACCCAGCATTTGGCCTAGGATTGGGTGATCTTGACAAGCAGATATAGTGACTGGGGAGGAAAAGGGGGGCGGCGAAAGTTTAAGGCTGCCTAAGGCCGGATTACACCTGATCTCGAGGGGAAGGGTGATTGAAAATATAGCTTGTTCTATGTGTTTAAGTTAACTATATGTGTATGTGTTTGTGTCGTTAGTTTGTTTTCTTTTCTTTTGCGTCAAAGTCTTGAGTCTAGTTAGGTAGAGTCGGTCGGGGGAGTAACCAGGCTCGAATTCGACTTATTTCTTTTTGTTTGTCTTCACGCTTGAGGACAAGCATGTGGTAAGTGTGAGCAGTTTGATAAGTCGAATTCTAAGCCTTGGTTACTGGTCAGTATGTCGCGAAATACATGTATTATCTGCAAAACAGTTGCTTAAGTGTGCATGATTGAAGGATCCAAGTCAGTAGGAGACGATTCAGGTGACGCAAGTGAAAAGGGCACTAGAAGGGTGCGATACTGACCAGGATGCATGCCAGAGAAAAGGCTCGAGATGGAGAAGGAGGATAGCTGGGATGATCATTGACAAGGGCAAAAAGGTCAAAACGCGGGAGAAGTCTACCCTAAAAGCAAGGGCAAGCCTCCCCTATAAAAGAAGCCACTTGGTTCGCAGAGTTCGCCAAGTTCGACAGTCACACTTAGTAGAATTCTCTCTAGAAAATCAATCCTTCAGCATTATCCTACCTCTCGTTCCTCGCCACAGCCATGGTCACTTGACGACCAAAGTTTGCCGGAGAAGTCATCATTCCGCGTTCCAGCCAGTTATCGTAGCAGTGTAATAGTATCATCGCCCGGAGTGGCACAAACAATCTTAATCGCTTTCTTAGTTTAAAGTTTACTTGTTTTCATCGTTAGTTATTTTCAAACACTCATCGTTGTTGCTCTTTTGAAGTACCTTGTTATTTTCCAGCCTTTACATTATGAAGTTTCTATTTCGCATGTCACTTTGGTTTGAGTTTGCTTCATTCTGCCTAGGAAAGTTAGATTTAGTTATTGCCTTCAATTTCTAAGTGTTTTCTTATCGAGAGTTGTTGATTCGAAGTGTAGCTGTGTTTAGTCAAGTTTTCGTGCATGAGTTCTTTTCTGTGTTGTGATTACCATCTTGCATGTCAGTCAGTAGAAGTAAAATTGCAGTTTTACCGTTTAATTTGAGTTTAAGCATTTTAATCGATGGATCTTGAAGTTGTGCTTATGATTCTGAAGTTTAGTTATGGTGTTTGAGTTTACATGATTCTTGTCAATACTTGGTGAAGAAGAAAACGTCAAAATCAACTTTATTTGGTTCACTTTTGCTTTTAAGTTACTTTTTGCTTTTGTTCCCTACTTTTCAGATGTACTGCCCAGACCTGTCAGAAAGCCGCCAGCCATCAGGATATACCTTGTTGTCTAATTTTCCTCTTTTAGTAACTGTCTACTTTTCATGTGTCTCTGATACACTTTGTCCCCTATTTTCACGAACACTTCCACATGTCTGTGTTATTTTCATGCCTACTAGTCAGTAGAGTACCATCTTTATTTCCTGTCTAGGTAAAAATCTCAACCCAAGCGTGGTAGCTAACGAAAACACCCAGGAAAGTCACCGCAGCTTATCAAAACGTGTCCATCCTCGTGGGATTCAACCCTTACCTCCATTATACTAATCAGTAGTAGTGGGTTGAGGAAATTTGTTTGAAGTGAGGTCTCGGTCGTCGTATCAACGACTCAGCTGGGTCGGGAATCTCTTCCTGATCAGTTGGATACACTCCAAATTACA